>NC_079906.1:23379356-23426910 GCF_024868665.1 Triplophysa rosa
CGGCCGTATGAATCACTGTCATTCTAAATGTAGAATCAGCAATTCTGGAGCCGTCCGTTCTGGAAATGTAAAAGCCGGCCGAGGCGCTATTGATTTTTCTCCCGAACATGGAGACTTTCGCGAATACATGATACATCATAATCACGTAATTTGTACCTTTGCGTCAAACAGGGAAGCTTAACACAGATGTGAGTTTGTACACAGATCCGATCTTTCACAGAAATTTGGATTACACAGAAACTTCAGGATGTCATCACAGAATACTGGATGGTGATTGGTCGTTCGGTCACTCTCATCTCTAATCAACATATAATGCTTGTAATGTACTGACAGCTACAACAACAACAACAGCCAATAACGTGACATGAGAATAAGTAGAAGAATAATAAAAAACACAAATATAAAAAAGTGACTTTTAACAGACGATTTAAACGAAGTGAAGGGAGAGAAAAAAGAGCATCTCTCTCTCTCTCTCTCTGGTGCATCACAGCCAGTTTGCCTGGGTGTTCTCGGACAGTCTGGAACACTTTTCCTGATCTGGTTCTTGCTGATGGATTGTCAATATATGGATCGTCCTGCTCTCTAATTCAGTGAAAAAATCTAGTTTTCCATTAGTCTCTGCCTTTCTCATTTTCACAGCTGCTTTTCCACCTGTAATTATTAAAGGCAGATTCAAGAAAGCAATTACTGAGCCACGCTTTCTATCTTTGAAATCTTAATAAGCAAGAACAAGTTGAGCGCACGCGCGTGCGTCTCTTCTGCACACTTTCTCTATTTCAACAAGAGTTTCTGGACTCACCGCACAACAACAAAACACACGTTCCCGTCAGGACAATGTGCACTAAAACACTGAAATGAGACGGATGAAAGGTCACGTGAGAAAATATCTGCCTTCATACGGCGAGGTTTGTTCTGTAAAGCCGCAAAGACAGCAGTCGATCGGGACGCGGTCTGTTTTATTGCTGATGGCCTTTTTTCTCCTCTATTGTAATGTAGCGCAGAGAAACTGTCAGACCACTTTCTGACACGCATTTACATTCTCCAATGACAAGTGACACCAGCGAAAGGCCACAGAAAGCTGTTTATTGATCAGAGTTAAACTATTGGATGGAGCAGATGAGGTGATATGTGTGCAGCGCAGACTTCATCACATCACGTCTGGTGTTAAAGAGCTGCTGATTGCTTTGTAAAGATGTTCAAGCACTCATCGGCCCTATTAACTCCTCACGCCGCTCATTCATAATCTGCTGCATACTAAACGCCGGCCGTGTCGCCGCACATTTACGGGCTGAAGAATTAAAGAGCGGCAGCTAATGAAATGGGAAGAACTCGGAGCCAAAGTCATTTGACACTGCCGGCGGCCGCTGACTCACAATTAAATGAATTCCCATTGCATTCTGACCTTTAACACAGCACAACAAAAGAAATCTGTCATCCGCTGTTAAATCAAACCCTTACCGCCTCTGAAAGTGCTTTACGCCCGATAACTGAAAAAACCATTTCACTTTCTGTGAACATGTTCTCTGGATTCTTAGTGATTCATTAGCCCCTTACACTCTTAAACATATAGAGTTCCCCCCAAAATAAGAATTCTTTCATCATTTAGAAGACATTTTGAAGAGCGTTTATAATCAAACAACATTGAGCCAACAGCCACTGAGACATTTCTCAAAATATCTGTAGAAAGACTCACATACATGCGAGAGAATAAAGGACAACAGGAGTTTGATTTGTGGATGAACTGTGTAAACACTGCTCCAGGAGCACTTTCCTTTTCATTTACATATACATATATTTGAATCTTTCATAATTAAATCTGAAAAATATTCATTTAACATTTTGATTTGGTTATAAATGTTCTGTTGGTTGTAGTTTGTGAAGTTCTTCTGGACCAGCGTTGTTTATGTTTTCTGAAGTGGACTTTAAAAAGAGAAGGAAGAAAGAAATGGACATCTTTGAGAACCTTGGACTGAATCATTTCTTTGAGGAACTCTTTTAAAACCCACAGCAAACGTCAAAAAGATCAGAGAGCAGCGTCAGACTTCATTAAACACTCTTCAGTGTGTGTGTGTGTGTGTATTGATGAACGTCACATCGCCGATAGATTTATGTATGTAAATGAGAGTTCAATACTCCTGCCAGAGCTTAAATATACTGTAGCGTTTGATGCTCACACAAACATCGTTCATGCATCTTTATCTTTACACTCGCTAAACACAAAATAACATTGAGAAATCTCATGTGTCTCAAATCTTTCTGGAGTATTCACAAGCGTTTATCCTTGCCTCATATTCAGTGATTTGTGTAAAGATACCTGAGGGAATTCACAAATTCAAAGCAAAGGTTGCAGTTTGAGTTTAATCATTAGACCGTAGACAGAAAGTCAATTAGTGGAGATCAATATTTTTAAGAAACATTGAAATCCAGCCGATGTACAAGGCCGCCTCTATTAAAGACTGCTAATGCATGCAAATATACAATTAACACAGCATCCAACACACACACAGAGAGAGAGAGAGAGAGAGAGAGAGAGGGAGAGAGAGAGAGAGAGAGAGAGAGAGAGAGAGAGAGAGAGAGAGAGAGAGAGAGAGAGAGAGAATATGAGTATATGATCGGTTTAAAATGTAAAATAAAACTAAATCTTTTGATGAAACTGAATCTCCTGTTGTAATAAAGTTAGAAGATAGTTTAAAGAATGTTGATAATCAAACAACACATGAGAGAAAAGTACAGATCATTTTTTGCTCTGAATGTCTGGTGTGTTTCAGCGGGTTTAATAGGCACTCATATTTACAGGTTCATATGTGCTGTATTGAAGGCCACACACGTTCATCTGATATATGATTTAGTTTGGGCGGCACACAGATGACCTGTGTTCAAATAAAACACACAGCACAGAAATCATTTCTCTACGCCAGCAGGATTATAAAGAACCTTCAGCCACAGATAACAGAGAAATAAATGAATGAGACTCACCGCTCTTATCTCTCCGCTTGCCACCGGGACGCTGAACTTCACATTTGCCAACTCAGAAACAAACACATGGAATGATTTCTCAAAGCCTCAATATATGAATCCAGCGGCACATTTTCTGAAAAATATGAAAAATAAACATATTAAAGACGCGTAACAGTCACTACGAATGTGAATCAGCAAGTTATTAAACCGATAGTAAATGAAGAAGAGCACAGCCAGAGGAGAGATAAAAACCTTTTAGGAAAGACGATATATTTGTGTTATACTCCAGAGAACTGCACACTCACATTTGCAAGTTTGGTTCAGATGACAAACTGAAGTCATTTCAGCGGCGGTGAGATTTGAATCTCCTGACAGAACACAAATCATTACAGTCTGTTCTCTTCACTTATATTACTGCTCTTATCTAAACGCCGGCGCTCTGTTTGATCACGTAAGGTCACTGTATATTCTGACCACAACACAACAACAACAACAACAACAATCCTGCTGCTGCTACTTCTACTGGACGAGACACCTTCAATAACACATACAGGTTTATCACTCGACACAAGTGTGTGTGTGTGTGTGTGTGTGTGTGTGCGTGTGAGACTGTGTGTGAGAGTGTGTGTGTGTGTGTGTGTGTGTGCGTGTACTTGTACATCTATATTTGTGAGGACCGGTTTGAGTTGTAGACCAGCGGTGTGAGGACAAGGAGAGTAAAGTGAGGACATTTTGTCCGGTCCTCACTTCCAGAGACCCCTTTAAAGGGCTGTTTGAGGGTGAAGACTTGGTTTTAGGGTTAAGGTTATAATCAGGTTTAGCGTCAGGGTTAGGGTCAGGCATGTAGTTCTGATGGTTAGGGTGACGGGCTAGAGATTGCATTGCGTCAATGTATGTCCTCATAAAGATAGCTGCGCAAACATGTGTGTGTGTGTGTGTGTGTGTTACATTAACTGAGGTTCAATGTCCCGAGTCTCTTCGAATGCAGATAATCAGAGTTCATTTAATTTCACGATCTGTGTTTATTTTTCATTTAAACTAGTCACTTTTATTTTATTCGAAAACTTTGCAGGAACTTGTACAGTGCAACCAATGATTTCAGTGTTTAAAGTGATACTTCACCCAAAAATAAAAAATCTGTCATCATTTACTCACGCTTTTGTCATTTCAAACCTGTATGACTTTCTTTCTTCCACAGAGCACAAAAGAAGATATTTTGAAGAATGTTGTTAACTGGACCCCATTCACTTTCGTTGGTTTTGTGTCCATACAATAGAAGTGAATGCTGTTCGGTTACCAACTTTCTTCAAACTATCTTCTTTTGTGTTCTGCAGAAGAAAGAAAGTCATAAAGGTTTGAAATGACAAGAGGGTGAGTAAATGATGACAGAATTTTCATTTTGGGGTGATCTATCACTTAACTGTTTTGTGTTTCACATGAGCAGAAAACACACACAGCCGTTACATGTGTATTCACCGGAGAGCCGTCTTCATCATGAGGTGAGAAAGAGCGGCATCTCTGAGGGGCTCCAGGACCGCATCAAGGTCGCAAGAGGGTATGGAGCGCGGGTGAGGCAGTGCCTTCCCGCATCCCTTAGGAACCAATTGATCAGGTTGTGCTGTCCTAGAGACTTACCAGCAACTGGGTCGTGATGAGCGGCAATAGTGGCTACATACACGTTCAGTGTGGAAGGGGAGAGATTACTCTGGAGTCTCTGGAAGGACAGCACATTCCCAATCGAGCAACTCCGCGGGTCTTCTCTTTGAGAAGAGCACCAGGATGAGAAGAGGCACCACTTACAGGCGTATAGCCGCCTAGTGGCCAGGGCCCTAGCCTGAGTGATGGTCTTAACCGCCGCAGGGGGTAGGCCACTCAGGATCTCCTCATCTCATCCAGGGGCCAGACATGGAGGTTCCAGAGGTCTGGCCTGGGATGCCATAACATGCCCTACCCCTGGGAAAGCAGGTCCTTCGTCAGGGGAATCGGCCGGGGGGAGCTGTCGTCAAGAGCATTAGCTCCGAGAACCAAGTCCGGTTGGGCCAGTATGGTGCAACTAGTACACTCGATGCTCCTCTTCCCTGACCTTGCACAGAGTCTGTGCAATGAGGCTCACTGGGGGGAAGGCGTACTTCCGCTTGTCCCACGGCCAGCTGTGCACTAGAGCATCCGTGCCGAGGGGGGCCTCGGATGGGAGTACCCTAGCGGGCAATGGGTGGTGTCCAGGAAGGTGAACAGGTCTACCTGAGCCCGCCCGAACTGTACCCAATGAGCTGGACTGCACGGGGGTGGAGTCGCCACTCTCCGCGAGGCATCGGCTGTCTGGTTCAGGTCGCCTGGGATATGTGTGGCTCGCAGGGATCTGCTCACCGGCACCCCAACCCTGCAGGGAGGCATCTGTCGTCACCACGACGCGCCTCATGACCTGCCCGAGAGGGACCCCCATCCGTAGAAATGTCATTGCGGAATGACGAGAGAGAATTGAGACATGAGAGTAAGCGTCCTTCAGGTTGATTGCCATGAATCCATCTTGACATCTGATAGATGCCAGTATGTGCTTCTGCATGAGCATCCTGAATGGCAGCTTGAGTAGGTGCCTGTTCAGGGTACGCAGATCTAGCGACCCCCACTTTTTTGGGGACGATGAAGTACGGGCTGTAAAACCCGTTGAACATCTCGGCTAGAGGGACGAGCACGATCGCTTCCTCACCAGAGGGGTGGCGACCTCGGCCCGAAACACGGGAGCATCCTTGCCTCTGCTGAGGTTGAGAGGATGCCCCGAAACTTGGGCGGGCATCTGGGGAGTTGGATCGCGTAGCCGAGACGGACCGTATCCCGTAGTCACTGTGACGGTTTGGGAAGCTCTTGTCAGGCTCCCAGGAACCGAGACAGGGAGGCTAGGGGTACGTTCTGCTTCATTGACCTCCCGGGGGTGGTTCGATGGCTAGCAGTGCGGATCCCTCACCGTGGGGGGGTACCCGGAGAGGAGACCGGCTCTGCAGTTTTACCTGCCTGGCGATGATGTAGCACAACACACCATCGAATGAGAGTGCTTAGGCTGATGATTATCCTTGACATTGGGTCTTGCCACAATGTCGAGTTGCCGAACACCGTCGTGTAGAGGGTGAGAGCGGCTGTGATAATACCCAGACGATGATGTGGCACAACGCACCGTCGATTGAGAGTGCTTAGGCTGCTGATTATCCTCGACATTGGGTCTCACCGTGACGCAACGTCGAGTTGCCGAACACCGTCGTGTAGAGGGTGAGAGCGGCTGTGATAAACGCCCAGAGACAGAGAAAACTCTTAGAAGTGGGCTGTTGGGACGGGGCAGGAACCATCCCAGATCGACTAACCAGCAATGGAGCGTTCCAGGACGTACCATGCCAAAAACGTGCGTCATGCTTATGAGGACATGTATGCAAGGTTAGATAGTAAGGAAGGTTAGAGGGATTTGTATCGGTTGGCGAGGCAGAGGGATAGAGATGGAAAGGATGTGCAACAGGTTAGAGTGATTAAAGATAGAGATGGAAATGTGTTAACAGGTGACAGGAGGGTGAGTGAAAGATGGAAGGAGTACTTTGAGGAACTGATGAATGAGGAAAATGGCAGGGAGAGAAGAGTAGTAGAGGCAAATATTGTTGAGCAGAAAGTAGAAAGGATTAGCAAGGGTGAAGTTAGGAGAGCTTTGAAGAGGATGAAGAGAGGAAAGGCGGTTGGTCCGGATGACATACCAGTGGAGGTATGGAAGTGTCTAGGAGAGATGGCAGTAGAGTTTTTAACTAGGTTGTTCAACGAGATCTTAGAGAGTGAGAGGATGCCCGAGGAATGGAGGAGAAATGTTTTGGTGCCGATTTTTAAGAACAAGGGAGATGTGCAGAGTTGTGGAAACTACAGAGGTATTAAGCTGATGAGCCATACAATAAAGTTGTGGGAAAGAGTAGTGGAAGCAAGGCTAAGGGGAGAAGTAAGCATTTGTGAGCAGCAGTATGGTTTCATGCCAAGAAAGAACACTACAGATGCGATATTTGCTTTGAGAAGGTTGATGGAGAAGTACAGAGAGGGTCAGAAAGAGCTGCATTGTGTCTTTGTAGATTTAAAGAACGCGTATGACAGGGTGCCAAGAGAGGAGCTGTGCTATTGTATGAGGAGGTCTGGAGTGGCAGAGAAGTATGTTAGAGTGGTGCAGGATATGTATGAGAGCAGTAGGACAGTGGTAAGGTGTGCAGTAAGTGTGACAGAGGACTTAACGGTGAAGGTGGGACTGCATCAAGGATCAGCTCTGAGCCCCTTCTTGTTTGCGGTGGTGATGGGCAGGCTGACAGATGAGGTCAGACAGGAATCTCCATGGACTATGATGTTTGGGGATGATATTGTGATCTGTAGTGAGAGCAGGGAGCAGGTGGAGGAAAGTCTAGAGAGGTGGAGGTTTGCTCTGGAGAGAAGAGGAATGAAGGTTAGTCGCTGCAAGACAGAATACGTGTGTGTGAGAGGGATCCAAGTGGAACAGTGAGGTTACAGGGAGAAGAGGTAAAGAAGGTGCAGGATTTTAAGTACTTAGGGTCAACAGTCCAGAGTAATGGGGAGTGTGGAAAAGAGGTGAAGAAGCGTGTGCAGGCAGGTTGGAATGGGTGGAGAAAAGTGTCAGGTCTGTTGTGTGATAAAAGAGTACCAGCAAGAATGAAAGGAAAGGTGTACAGGGCAGTAGTGAGACCAGCGATATTGTATGGTTTGGAGACAGTTGCACTGAGGAAAAGACAGGAGGAAGAGTTAGAGGTAGCAGAGCTGAAGATGTTGAGGTTCTCTTTGGGAGTGACGAGGATGGATAGGATCAGGAATGAGTACATCAGAGGGACAGCACATGTGAGATGTTTTGGAGACAAAGTTAGAGAGGCCAGGTTGAGATGGTTTGGACATGTTCAGAGGAGGGAGAGTGAATATATCGGTAAAAGGATGCTGAGGTTAGAGCTGCCAGGCAGGAGGCCGAGAGGAAGACCAAAGAGGAGGTTTATGGATGTAGCGAAGGAGGACATGAAGGTAGTCGGTCTGAGAGAAGAGGATGCAGGGGGGCTAGATGGAGGCAGATGATTCGCTGTGGTGACCCCTGAAGGGAACAGCCGAAAGGAAAAGAAGATATACAATGTTTTAAATGATATAATGCATAAACACAAGTAATACCCATGTTTCCCATTGGAGGAGATATGATTATGTGGAGACTCACTCACAGAAACACCTGCAGCAGGTAAAGGCACATTTACACGAGCGTCTTCATCATCATGTGATGTTCCTCACAGACTGTAATATGACAGATGATCAATATGAGCGAGCTGGAGTTAAAGATGCTCGCTGGGCTCTGTGTGATGTATATGCAGAGATGGGAAACGCTCCACAGCTCTTGTCAAGAACTCTGACAGTCTTATTGCTCTCTTTAACACACAAGTGACATTCTGAAGAGATGCTTGAAATTCACATCATCAGCCGCTGACGGCACTTTTATTCTCTCTCTCTTTACTAACAAGACGGATGACACTGAAAAAGGAAAACTAAAGGAACATTTCTCGTTCTCATACACATGACAGATTCACATCAGGAAACTGAAGTGACATTAAAAACGAAAACATCACCACGACTTCATTCGGTCCTTTATTAAGTCTCAGATACTGTCGCACAGGAACGTAGAGTAAAAAATACATAAAAATCTATTAGGAGAATGAATCGACTGAAATGAAACAATTTCCAAACATTTAAGGCTACAAAGCAAATAAAAAAAATACACAAATGTAAATACGTCCACATGAGAAGCAAAGCTGAGGACAGAAATGCAGATCTGACAGATTCCTGACGATGATGATTAATAATAATACTCCTAAATACTGACGGTGAGATTAATGCTTTCATTGAATACATTCGAGAGCAAAAGAAAAGAATCAGAAGGCCGTCCCCTGTCGGATCATCAGCACTTGAAATCAGAGTTACGTGACATTTCATCGGAATAATGATAGATGTGAAAAGTAAAAGCGTGTGTGATGTTTCATCTGTGATCCTAAAACATCCCAAAGTCTGTGGGGATTCATCATGTTTTTATTATGCTAGTGTTCCTGACGTCCGTGCAGCCGTTCTTTAGGGTTTTTGTGATTATGCGATAGCTTTGGCTTCAGGTAAGAAGGCCTCCCAGTATTTTATTAGCTGAAAAACAGAGATAAATCAAAGACTAAATGAACAAGAACATGAATGAATTCAGATCAAAGTCTTGATTTTAAACCTCTGATACCTGCTGTTGGGTATGAACCAGTGACTCCAGATATTTCAGGATGACCAGTTTAAAATCCTTCACTCGATCTTTCTGTGAAGGGAAAGAGACGCTCACGTCAGAGAAACAAGCCTTTGGGTTTCAGGAAGAAAAAACACCCGCTGATGGCCGAACTCACCTGAAATCTGCCCACCTCACGCCGGATGCTTTTTGAGATCTGCTCGAAATCTCTTTCCCCCTGTTGTACTTTACCTTCCCACTGAACACACGCACACACACATGAGACACAAGAAAAAGACACGCGTGTGTGTAAAAGTTCTTCTTCAGAAGAGTGAATGTGTGGAGCGTCATGTGAGCGATGATGTCAAACAGAAAAGTGATTTATGACAAATGACAAATCAGTCCATGAACATTAAAAGATTACAACATGACGCAGCAGCTGTGATGAAGTGAAACTACTATTAGACGATCACTGTGTAAATACAGTAAGCGGTATGACGTTTCTTAAAGACCAGACGTGATGTAAGACAGCAAATAATATCAAAGCAAAGGTCCTACCTCCAGAATCTCCTTTGAGGGGCGTGACGGGGAAATGCAGAAATGAAAGAAGCTGATAATGTTTGTGCTTAAAAGACTCATTGACTCAATGGTGCAAACTAAACACTGAGCACAAAAACATCCCACCAAATCAAATCAAATCAAATCAAACACCCACACGTCTCATACTTCACTAAAGAGAAGTATGAGCATCACATCTCTACATTCTGTGACAGGTGTAAGTAAAAGAAATCCAGTTGAAACATGTTTTTACCTCTTTGATTTCATCTTTGGCCTGCTGAAGTTTGTCGGGTTTATTGGCGTACTGAAGTTTGGCCTCCGCCTCTCTCTTCCTCTGCAGCATCACCTGAGCGTCCTGCCATTTAGCCCACGTCTTCATCCGCTGGTCAAACACACCCTGACACACACGTGTGCATGAGGAGGAATCAAAAACACTCTCGTTCTCATTCTGCTCTCTCTCTCAGTATTTGTATGTGGCCATTTCCACTCACTTTAACAGCGGTGAGGAGACGGACGTAATCTCCCAGAAGCTCAGAGAAGTGATAGAAATCCGCATAGGCCTGTTCCTGATGTAACTGATCGATCTTCTCCTCCACCTCCGCCAGCTGAGAGAGCGCTCGCGACAGCGCCGTGTGATCCTCGGAGTTTCCCAGCATGGCCGCGCTCTTGGCAAAAGACGCCGTGTTTACGGACAACTCTGAAACACACGTGAGTGACAGGAGAGGTGTACAGAAGTCGAGCTCGCATCAGCTGATCCTCATCATCTAATAGAAATATGACGCAATCACAGCTTCCATTTAAATATTCAGATTTTCTTATCGCGTTGCTCAGAAGCAAATGACCCCCTCCATCCCCAACTCCACCTCATATTTACAATCAGGACTCGACTGTTATTCCTTTTCTTAAATCTCAATCACTTTACATTATGTGTTCCACTTAAATGTCATAAAGAACTAATGACATCTGCTTGTTCTGCTGCGCTCTTCTTCATGCTGACTGCAGGGAGTTTTGCCCAGAACAGAACCAGACCGCCAATCTAAACTAGATGCTAACTGTCCATCATTTTTGACGAGAGTGAACCTGACAGAACTGTAATCAATTTCCCACATGAAAACACGCTGCAGTATAATTGAAGAGTTTATTTCCAAAATAAGAGAACTCCATTTCAAAAATCATGTTTTTTATTGTGCGCTCCAATGAATATCAATCAACTGCAGTTGCTTTGTTTTGATTTAACCCGTAATAACAAAAAAAATACAGCAACACAATAAAACACAATAAAAACATGATTTGTTGAACCAAACTCTTCAATTTAAGATTTACTGTAGTAAACTGTAATATACTGTAGTAATTACTAGTATCTATTACTAGTACTAGTAACACTAGTTAACTATAATGAATGAATCAACTTTAATATTGGTGTGTGTTTCACTCACTCCTCATGTAAGCAGCATGTGTCTCTTACCCTTCCGGTGACACACCAGCGATTCTACACTAGCATGAAGTTTTCTGAGCTGGACGTCCAGATTCTCAAACTGCTGCTGTTTCTCCTCAAACCACTGAAAACACAAACACATCAAACACAGACAAAACTTTTTTCATTCAGAAATACACTGCAGCCTCTCTCTCTCAATGTCAATTTTTAATTTCAAGGTACTTTATTGGCATGATTGTGTGTTCTTACAATATTGCCAAAGCATTGAACATATAACAAAAGACATACATTAAGACATACATGAGATTAAAATTAAACTAAGGTGCTGAGTAAGGCATAAATATAGAATGAAATATAAAATAGAGTATATGTAAGTAAACCAATGAAATATGGAAATAAAATCTCAATATCAAAATTCTCTCTCTCTCTCTCTCTCTCCCTCTCCCTCTCCCTCTCCCTCTCTCCCTCTCCCTCTCCCTCTCTCCCTCTCCCCCTCTCCCTCTCCTCTCTCCCTCTCCCTCTCCCTCTCCTCTCCCTCTCCCTCTCCCTCTCCCCTCCTCCCCTCCTCTCCTCTCCTCTCCCTCTTCCCTCTCCTCTCTCCTCTCCCTCTCCCTCCTCCCTCTCCCTCTCTCTCCTCCCCTCTCCTCTCTCCCTCTCCCCCCTCTCCCTCTCCCTCTCCCCTCCCTCTCCCTCTCCCTCTCCCTCCCTCTTCCCTTCTCCCTCTCCCCCCCTCTCCCTTCCCTCTCCCTCCCCTCTCCTCTCTCCCTCTCCCCCTACTCTCCCCTCCCTCTCCCCCTTCCTCCCCCTCCCTCTCTCCCTCTCTCCCTCTCCCCTTCCCCTCTCCCTCTCCCTCTCTCCCTCCCTCTCCCTCTCTCCCCCTCTCTCCCTCTCTCCCCCTCTCTCCCTCTCCCTCTCCCTCTCTCAAAGCAGCAGCTCATTAATTCGTCTCATTATTCAAGTCCAGAAATCAGACCCTTACCGCATCCGATTCATTCATCTTGATTGTCATTTTGTTGACAGCGTCGGCCGCTTTGTTTACCATCCTCAATATTCCGGCCCCACTCAGCGCCTGTGTGCTAACCGCTCGCGGCAGCTGGGATAAAATGACAAATAAGGGCAAACAAACCGGTTAACAGGCCGCGGCTCGGATCCGATCCCACAGGGAGCATCTCTCCTCCCTCCCTCGCTCCCTCCCTCGCTCGCTCCCCGTGAGCCGGCCCTCCGCCGGGATTTCTCCAGTCCCACACATTTCAATGCCGCCTCCAATTTAATACATTTCAGCGGGGAAAACTCTCAGAGGGCCCGCCGGCAAAAATAGCTTTCAATTGGCCCCCGGACCGTTTAGCCCTTTACAATTGCTCCCGTCCTCCATTATACACACTTAATACAGACGTTTCTCCACTCCTGACGTGACCAAACAGGAAACAAATGACCCGAGGAGCTGAAATTCATTGGAGCCGTTTTCTTTCGGCACAGTCAAATGAGAGAAAAGAGAAACATGTTTCACGCGTGCGCTCACCTCTGAACTCTCCAGAAACTGCAGAAGGTCCGGATCTTTGAGCAGAGCGGGGTGTTTGACCGTCCTCATTAGATATCTGAAACACACGGCATATATGAAGCAACAGACGTCAGGATTCAGTTCTTTAACAAATCAAGTCTATAGGATCTGACGGAAGAGAAGCCGGCCGAACCCTCGTGACCTTCACGTCAGTCAACGCGCTGATAAAAAGGGCAAAGAAATGTCAGAAGCGCACTTAACTTTCTTTTTCATTCCATTCATCAGCTTGTGCAAAACCAGGACAAGAGCGAGGAGATCCCAACCTCCCGAGCTCAAGCATCATCATTTATCAAATATTTGTTGTTTAACCTTTTAGCCACAAAAGACCAGAACACCACCGATCTTTCCACATCACCTCCCTCCATGTTCAATCGTCAAAAGACACTCGGCGAAACAGAACGCAAGTGCTTTCTCTCGTTGTCATGTAATATTCACTGCGGCGTGTGTTTCTTTCATACCTTTCCAAAGCAGATCGTCTTTTCTCCACAAACTCCACCGATGACAAATCCTCTTTCCCGACTTTAACCTTCGTCATTCCTAAAACACATGACATCTATCTATGACATCATCACGTCCAGCTGTTTAACAGAATATATCGGGTCAGACATGAAAACCTACCCACAATGCTTTTCTCTGGAGCGGGAGGAACAATGTATCCAATGTGCAGGTACTTGGAGGCTAATTTACTGTGTAAACCCAGAAAATCACTGAAACGTCTCTTGACGGAGAACTCATCGCTGTTGAAAATGGACAGACTGGTCTACACACACAGAGAGAGATGAAGAAACATGTGACACGTTTACTCCTAAATTAACTTCACTGTGAAAGATGTTTCACTCACCTTAGTGCTCACTTTATAAACCATAAATGCATTCATGCCATCACCTACACAAAACAAACAAACAGATAGTGATGTTAGGCTTTGCAGATATTGATCTTCATCTCTAAATCACAAACACACACATGTGACTCAAACCTGTAAGGCGATGATTTTTAAATCTTGTTAAAGCGGAGCTATCATGCTCTGTCATGCGTTCTGACTTCTTTACACTGGAACGTGCTGGCTTCTCATGTATGACGTAGTGTTTCTGTTCTTGATACACTTCCCCCGGCACTCCAACTTGTTTCGGAAAGTTTTTTCTAATTCTGGATCCCTGTGTCGTCACAGGATCCTATTCCTTTTATTGGCCAAGAGCACGGCAAGGCGAAAGAGCCCGCCCACGAGCGAGACTCGCTTACATCAATGCGCTGCAGCTCGTTACTCTTGCGATAGTGAAGTTGAGGTGTGTCTGTTTGTTCACGGCATTTCAGTGATAGATGTTATATAAACGCTGGATACACTGCAAAAAAATAACATTCTTAGATATTGTTTTCTTTGTCGTTCACGGTCAGTGTCGGTCTTGTTTAGCTCTGCATTGCATTTGCATCAATAAATATGGTAGGCCTATTTAATTCAACGAAGGTAAGGAATCACAGCGCGTTTTAAACCAAAGAAAAAAAAACATCCGTGCCAATTTATTTACAAGCTGTAACTTGGAGGCGACGACCCTTTTAGAACTTTTAGAAGGTAAATTCAGGCTTTTAGGGATGGAAAAAGGTGCCAGTCTTATGTTAAGGCTGGGTTGTTGAAATTAGCATTACTTAACGTATTTTAAACGAGTGAATACAAACAAGCTCCAAACAAGTAATGGTAATAAATGAATTATTGTTAATCATTTAATATTACATTGGTATTTTTCTACCTAATGTAAGTAATGTTAGCGAATTCTGTGGCTCACCAGTTTTGAAACATTTTAATACGGTGATGTGAGCCGAGCGTAACACTTTCCATGGGGACAGAATTTTTGGCTTGTTTTTACCATAAACTTTCATAAACAAGACCAAATATCTTAGGTCACTTTTCTTGTTAAGTAATTGTATTTTGATTTAAGAATGTCTAGATATTTGTACTATAAAACAAGACAAAGACACTTAGTAAGAATGTCATTTTTTGCAGTGTATAACGCTGGATTTGGAGATGGTTTGAGACTGATAGATGGAGCGGTCCCAGTGCTAAAAGATGCCGGACATGAACCGCACGAGGTAAGTCAAACTAAGTCACATGTCTGTGTTTTGTTGGCAATCGGCGTGTACGTGCATAATGTAAACAACAGGAAGGGATAATGTGATGATGTGTTGTGTGCTCGTGCTGTAGTTCCGCCCCCCGCCCGCCTCCAGCAGCTCGTCTTTTCCCGGAAATATTGGTACAGCTGAATCTCTCTTTTATAAATGTGATCAAACTAAATACTCTTTGAAGATACGACTGTACAGTCAGGCACTCAAGATAGATTGGCAGAAACTGCCTGTGCTATGCGATCTTTAAACTCATGTCATGTTTTTAAAGACACAGACGGTAATGTTGACATTGCAGGACAGAACACTTTACACCTCATGTACAGAATGTAAAACGACATCATGATTTATGAAGACTTAGGTCATTAACGTAACACTTGTGTTGTGTTTATTGTGTGTTGTTTGCAGAAGTGAAGCAGAGACCTGATAACATTTGAAAAGGTCTATTGATTTTACAACACAAACAAACACTCACACACGTTTGTCTTTATACAGTGTGTGGAGACATGATGGTTTTTGTGGAGTGCAACTGTTTCTTACCCATTTTCTCAGGGTCAGACACTGATATCTGGATGTCAAACGTGTCTAGGGTTTCTTCATCATCTTCATCCTACAAGTTCACCAGTAAAACACATCACACGTCAACATGAATCTGTGCTCACATTTACTTCAGCTAAAGTTGGTCAGTGAGAACTGAAGTCATTCACCTCCTCCATCAAGCGATCGAACACGGCCGCATCAACTCTGGGGTTCATCATGACGGTGGGTGTGACGGGTGTGATGGCGGGCGACGGGCCGTCTGATAGGATCGGCTGACGCTCTGGACTGTCCAATGAAACCTCTTCCGTGGCTTCTACACAAACACAAACTTTCAACAAACCGTGTGACGGGACTAAGCAACCACCAGCAATATCACAGATGTGTTTGAGAAGTTCAGCTGATAGAGCACACATTCAGCGTTCTGTCTGAGACTTCTCAAATTCACACACAACTATTGTCTAGACACACTGGGGTGGTTGCCGGGGTGATGAAAATAAAGAAATGATCATTTTATAAAGAAGAATCACACCAGCAAAAAGGTCGTCCTGATCATCATCATCATCATCTAAAAACATCTCCTCATGTTTGGGGCCATTCGAGCCGATGTTCATGTCTTCTGCTGGAAGGTTTGATGCTTCTGGAGATGTTGAGCTGGACTTTAAGACAAACAAACGAACAAATTCTTCATATTTCTTATGCATAAACCTGTCACCTTTAAGAAAAGAAATCTGTGCATCAAAACACTGTCAGAGAAACACACACCGATAAACCCGACGACTTTATAAAACACTGAGATCATCACAGCAATGAAAACTAAACACAATCACACACCACTGACTCAAGCATTTCAGTCACTCACAACAAACACACGAATAAAGAGAAGAAATCACTCAAGGAGTCACTTTTCACACAAATGTTCTCTTGTCATTTTCCATTTTTGAAAGGACAGGAACAGTGTGAGCAGACAGGAAGTGATGGGGAGGAGAGAGGGCAGGACCAAGAGAGGACCAAACTCGGGTCACCCGGAGCGCAGTTGTCCTTCATGTCTGGAGCACTGCCCACACGGCCACAGACTCTGACATTCAATGATTTCTTTTAAAGAAACTTTCACAATGAAAAGAAGAAGAGAATGATATGATAAATGATGTGCAGCTCGCAGGTTACACAGTCACTTGAAGTTCAAGTTTACACACAGATCATAAACACTCACAAGAGAAGCACATGGCCACATCATCATCAGCTGTTATGAACACATCGATCACTGTTTTACACACTTTGTGTTGACTGTCAGTAAAGTGATGTGTTGCATGAAAACAAGACAGTTTAAGTGTTATTGTACTACATTGTTGATGTACTTCAGTACAATGACTGTATTATATGAGAATTAATGTTCTGTTGTATTGACATGGCACTGCTGAGCACTTTGAACAGTAGTAATAGATCATGGGAAAAGATGACCTGTTTATTACTGTTGTTATATGTCCAAAACAAACAAAAAATACATTTCTGTAGTATCTATTTATGCTCAGAAGTGAGAAACCAATTCGGGAGTTCTCATTGAACAAATTAAAGTGATTTAGATGACATGTATTAAACTTATTTGAATTAACTGTCAACTGTTTTTTATCTCCGAAACAAAAAATGATGACATTCGGTAGTTAAATGAGCGTCGACGCCACAGTGTGAATATACTGTCTGCACTCATGTGACGCAGTGTTGATGTTCAGCTGGAAGATGTTTGCGCATGCGCGTCCTGCATCTCTAATCATTTTGTCAAATTCAATGAAATGTTTCAGCATAAAAACAAAACGCGTAGATCACATGTAACTGTGTATAAACATTGATTTGTGCAGACACGTGCCGAGCAGCCCTGCGTGTAAAATCCCCGTCAGCATACAGTGAATCCGCCGAGAGTGCGTGTGAGTCGTTATGGTCGTATCGTCTCACCTCGATCACGCTCACGGTACTGACGAACAGATCCTCACCGTCCTCCAGCTCTGTAAAGTCCGTCTGTGCAGCATCATGCAGCGGTGGAGGTTCTCTTTCCTCCGCCATCTTCAACAATAACAGCCGTACAAACTCACAGCGAGAGAGTCAGTGCGCGATGAAGCGAGTCATGTGATTGAGTCTCATGACAGAAGCGCTTCATGCAGCTCATGCTCCGCCCTCACAGCGCAGGAAGGCGCTCTCTAGACAATCGTAATTACATTACATTTACAATCGTAATTCTGGCCCTTTAAAAAAGTATAACAACATTTTTTGGTAACGATGTAGTGCGATGTCTTGATAGTCAGTTCACTTGGTTTTGAGACAAGAGGTTTTTTTTATCTTAAAATAAAGTGTAAACGAAACTTTTGCCACTATTCAGATGTTGTTCGGGTGTTTTTTCTGAATTAACAAAAGACATTTGTTTAATGAAGCTTGTCTGTTGTCTGCTTCTGAAAAAATGCCTCATATAGACTTATTTGTAGGGATACTAAAAACATTTATTCACGGAATGTCATGAATTAATTCTTTATTTAATACTATTCATTACTCGTGTATTTAGCACTACTGTAAAGTGAATCTTAAAATGTTCGAGTTTTTCTCTTTCTGCAAAATCACATCTCTGAAGAATTTAAAATTCAAAAGAGTAAGAACTGCAAACCACGATACTTACACTCAATATAAAGTGAATGTATTCAAATCAGTGACAAACAGATGATATGAATTATTTTGTATAATGTTGAAATACCTCTCTCCTCTAATAAAGAGAGAGAGAGAGAGAGCGCGCAGAAACACTGCAGGATTATTATAAAACCCCATTGCAAATAAAGCATCAATAATAATTCAGGTGTGTTTGATTTGAAACGTTCAAGGAAGGTCCATTAAAAACTGAAATGATTCCACATATTGAATCTGTCAGGCCAACAGAGATTCAGTTCACAATCCAGCTGAACAGTCAAGAATCCTCTGATGTTCAGAGGATAAACGCTCCTGAAACAGATACATGTCATAGAAAAGAGAGAATGCATCAAAAATACACTGACGGAAGACAAAAACGCACATTTACTAATAAGAGTCCAGCACACGAGAACACACAAGGGCTTCCTCCTCAGGGACTTTTTCCCTGGACCACAACAGAATTACAAACAACCTGAGCTGCCATCGAGCCGTGACAGAACGCCTCATGTCCGAGCGCCTGTAATGAGCTGCTATTTACAACAAATAAGGTGGACGGAGGAACACGAGAAGAAATGATGCTGCAGCTCTCCAGAGACCCACGCGAGGTTTCCACGAGCACGGCGGGACTCGAGCGCTTCTGTCCGCGGAGACGCACCGATGCTTTAATGGGAGAAACTCACAGATCAATGAAACAGGTTAAAAGAAGCACTGCTTCACAATGAATAACTGCCAGAGCTCCAGCAAACACACACGCACAGACCATCGATAAGTGATAAATATAAAACACTTGCATCTTTGATCTTTATTAACACTATGATTGTGTGTGTGCGTGTGAATGAACAAATGAAGGGTTAGGCACATCACATCCCTTTATTTCCACATAAAAAGTCTTAAACATTAAACATCTCGCCCAAGTTCATAGAAAAAGATGAAGAATTCTTCCGCAGTGAAACGCTGGGAGGCAAAGATGACATTCCTTAGACTTTATTACGATATCCAAATATTTGATTTGGAGAAATATCTTTGTTTTTTCTCAAAGCACTTCTTGGATCTCCGAGTGGCACGAAGCAATAGCAGAAGCAGATCTGTCAGCCGTGTGTTGTGTCTTTAAACACACATGTTTGACATGTCATCTGTCTCTGTGTGCAGTATAAATATCTCTGAATGTTTATGAAAGTGTCATGATGACATGATCTTGTTGTTTCATCAGATCTGTTCCTTTTCAGAGCTGAATGATTTCTCTCTCCTGGTGTACTATGGATAGCGTATTTCCATAGCACTTCTCAAATTTTGCTGCAAATACAAATTACAGATTGGAACGATCTATTATTTGTGTTTCCATAATTCTTTTTTTTACATTTACGCATGTGGCAGACGCTTTTATCCAAAGCGACTTACATTGCATGAAACTATAGATTTGTTTTTGAGTATGTGCAATCCCTGGGATCCAACCCATGACCTTGGCGTTGCTAGCGCTATGCTGGAACCACTGAGCTACAGGAAAGCTGTATTTATTAACACTAGTGTTGGATAATGGACAAAAATAAAACCTGTTCATCAAGGACATTGATACACGACAGTCACAGACTCACATCCCTATTTTATTACATGGAGAAATCATTTCATAGTTATATAACAAACAGAAGAACGCTGTCAGCTGTCTTCATATGAACTCCAGTATTTCTCGGGGTCTGACAGGAGGTCAAAGGTCAGAGACAGAAAAGACACTTCAACTCAACAGATTGACTGACACGAGCTGAATCGGCAGCGTGCTTCTCTCTGTTTGCTGAAACTCTTTTTATGTTGTGTGTTGTTGATTTGTGTGTGTCAGCTTTTTAATGTTTTTCTCTTCTTGTTTATTCATTGATTACAGTCGTTTTAACCACGTGGATATTTATAATGGCTTCAAAGTCCAAAGATCAAATGTTTCTTGTGACGTCCCTTAAATCTGCTTTATAACATTAAACAAGCCGTTTTATGAGTGAATGTTTAAAACAAAACCTTTCTATTGATGATGTCACTGATCTGTGTCTCTCTACAGCTCTGACTCCCTCTTGTGGTCTGAAGAGAATAAACATCTTCATCATCTGATCAATATTCACTTCACAAACAAACGCATTCATGAATGTTGACAAATAATAACAATCAGACTTCAATATTTTAAGACTCTTTGCGTTTTCTTCAGTATGTGTGAACAGAAATATGAATGTGTTATTGTTATGATGGAGGCGGAACAGAAGCCGTATAATTGAAGATGTTTTGAAAGGTGGACGATATCATTATCCCTCATATGTGTCATTATATCAGTTAATAACGGAATAATTGTCACGGCTCTGACAGAAACCTTTTCTTACCGTTGAACGGAGAAACTTTCTGGCGTGCAGGCGCGTTAACTGCTGTCTGCCTGTCACGCGCAGCCGCAGCCGCAGGCGCAGACGAGCCCAGTGGTGTCAATTATATTTGATTGACTGAGTAAAACGAACACAAATAAAACAAAACAATGGACACAAAAATCTATAGACGAGACTCCTGTCAAATCAACTCCTGCATTCACACACACACACACACACACGCACGCACGCACGCACGCACGCACACACACACACACAGTCTCTCTCTCTCTCTCTCGGTTTCTGTCCGTCTCTCTACCAGCAGCACCAATTAAAGCCCCTGGTGTCTTCAGAGGGGCAGAAGAGCTGACCAACACAAGCTAATAATGACCAATCTTCTGTTTCTGTTCAATCTTGTTGAACTAATACAACTTTCCATTTGGCTTCATGATATAATAATGTCTAAAGTGTTTTAATATTTATTTCAATATTCAAACGTCAGTACAATGATGGTTCCTTTCAGTCAAATATAATACTTAAATTATAAATCAAACATTTACTCGATAACAGTACAGATTACACACAACAAAACCGCAGGGAATTATTTAAGTGAATGCAAAAGTAAAGAACTGGTGTCAGTCTGATATGATGTCACTACTGAATAATGAATATGATTGAAGTAAGTGAAAGTGACCTATTAGTCAGATATGGTGACCCATACCCGAAATGTGACCTCTGCTTTTAACCCATCCAGAGAGTAGTGAACACACACACAGCAAGTGGTGAACACACGTACACCCGGAGGAGTAAGTAGGGGTTGGTGCCTTGCTCAAGGGCACCTCAGTGGTTACCCGCCGGCCCTGAGGATCGAACCGGCAACCTTCTGGTCACGAGTCCCACTCTCAGAACGTAACCTTGACAACAGCATCACCGCTTCTGCTTTCAAGATGATCGAGACTGTACAAAATCACAGTACTGAAAAATTATTATTCCGAAAAAGTTGCATTTACAGTCATTTGTCCTGTAAGAAAGTACGTTTGTATGTTTTATTTACAGGTCATGTGATCATGTTATGATGTTGTTGATGATTGTGTGTCTGCTCTTTAAACAGCAGCGCTCTTGTGTTTGCTCTTGGTTTCGGTCTTTTTTCCAGGCGGACTCGGTGTCGGGCCGGTGCTTGACTGTTTTCCAGCGCTGGACGTCTGAATGTTATTATTGTTGCTGTTCTGGTTTCCGCTCAGACTTTCCATCAAAGACCGAAAGGTCCCAAACGGCCGTTTCCCTGATTCCGCCTTGTCTTTGCCGGATGACACTTTGGCGTCGCCCGTGGGCGTGTCTTTGCGTGGCGGCTCGTCGAAGGTGACCCTCAGTTTGAGGTTCTGTGAGGTCTTTCTGCGGGAGGATGGTGATTTCAGGGCACTTTTGGGGCTTGTGGTGATCTTTTCATTCGTCCCGTCGGGTTTGGATTCAGGATCGCTGCAGTCTGATGATGGCGAGGCGTTACAAACCTCCACAGATTTAGAAGTCCTGTGAGCGAAAGAGAACTTGCGGTCGCCGGTGGAGCTCGTCTTGTGTTTGGTCATCAGATGAAGCTCGTCGGCCTCGGCGATGGGCAGCTGGGTGGGCCGCTCGGGTCTGGAGTGTTTGGACTCATCTGGAGGGTAAGTGTCGCCATCTGACTCGCTGAGCGACCGCTGCATGATCTGTTTCAGACGGGCGAGTTTCAGCTCCCGCTTCTCCGCCACGCCAGGCCTCCTCATTGGTCCTGCTCCAGGCCCCGCCCCTGACTCCGGCCCACCTACACCTTCAGTCGGCCTGCTTCTGTCCCCGCCTGCTTCTGTCTCCACCTGCTTCTGTCTCACAATCCACTGACCGTTATCAGGACCAACTTCAGCGGTTAAACTCATTTCTGACCACGTGTCAGCTGGACCACCATGAGAACTGATCGAGAAGAAACAGACATGAGACACATTTACAGACTCTACAGAATCATAGTGAAGTCATCACAACTGTCAACTGTAACACAAATGTAAGCTTTAAATGTAACAAAGTTTTGCAGCATGAGCGTTATGTTATACTGAAGCGATTCGCTATCTGCTCTACAACAAAAAACAAGCAGAATTGAACAGCAAGTTTCGTAAAGAAGGAGAGGAGACCTTGGTGATCGTGGCCGTCCGTTTGCTTCATGGGTTTGTAAGAAGAGTTGAAGTTGATTCTGTAGAGCTACACGCGCTGTGGTTTGTCTGTGACGTGTAGAAACACAATGTCGAAGAAATAAAATCACACAATGACCAACAGTAATACAGACTTTTATTATGAAAGTAAACATGTGTTCTTACTCGTGCAGCTGTTTGGTGAGTTTGACCACCTGTGAGGCGAGAGACATGCACGTCTCCACCACCACCAGATACCGCGAGCAGGTCATGTGACCCTGATGCTCGGCGCACTGCGACGGCCGCTCGCCCTGCTGGTTCTGAATGGTCACATTAGACCCGTACTCCACCAACGTCTGAAACGCAACACAACACAACACAACACTGAGGAAGAGGAACAGACAAGCATTCAATAATAAACATTTACAGAACTGTCTGCACAACAGACCTCCACAAACATGACTACAGGTCTTTATGCATTCATTTGGTTTTTCATGACACATTCAGCCTCTCGCTACAGCAGCAGGAAACTGGAGCCAATGCTACTTCCTGTCTGATAGAGCTACTTCCTGTCTGTGCTTCCCTGTGTGTCCCAGACAAAACAAGAGAGGGAACAGCGTGCATGTAGAGAGAGCGAGAGCGAGAGCGAGAGAGAGAGATGATGATGAAGGACCTGAAGACAGCTCAAGTGTCCGTGTTGAGCCACCACATGAACCGCCGTGTTTCCGTTCTGATCCACCTCGTCCAGAGAGATGCCCTGCTCCTGCATGAACTGCAACAGCCACAGCAGCACACGTTCCTGCCACACACACACACGGTCACATGATCAGTCCCATGATCCGGCCGCTGGAGCATGATCGACTCGACTCGACTCCTCACCTGTCCGTAGCGAGCGGCGTAATGGATGAGGCTGGGATGTTCTCTAGTGCAGCTGAGCTCAGCGATGGCTTCTGTCTCACTCACCATCCAGCGCACACATTCAAGACAACCGTTCTACACAAAACACACACACGTGATCATCAAGAATATCTGATCTGCATCTACAAGAAACATCAGCTGACGTGATATCTGCTCTATATGATGGTTTCGTCAGATCAGACTATGACAGGCAGAGGTACCTTGACTCCAAGTCCAGCGGGCGTGAGCTGCTGAGTGTTGCGTTCGTTCAGACAGTCTTCTCCCATCAGAGAGGTGAGGTGCTGCAGACAGTCAGCGTGACCGTGAGCGGCAGAGATGTGCAGCAGATTGTTTCCCTCCTCGTCTCTGATCCGCTCCAGATTCTCTGCTGCGACGTGCGGCTGCGCAGACACACCTCACAGTTATTTCACTTCATTACTCTCACGTCAAACGTCACATCGAGCTCTTACCAGCAGTGAGATCTGGCCCTCTCTGACCACGTTCATGATGTTCTGACTCCTCTTCGTTTCGTCATCCAACTCTCCAAACGCTCTCGACCCCGGCCAGCTCTTGTCCTGCCTCGTGCCTTTGGCTCCGTGAGGAGGGTTGGTGGGGCAGTCGCCTGGACTTCCGGCTTTATGGGTGGGCGTGTCGGGGAAGGGCAGACCTGAGAAGAGCCTGTCTGAGTCCGAGCCGTGGAGTGAGCTGGCCGAGCGCTCAAACCCGCCGAGAAACTCCAGATCTGTGGACTTGGACTTCCTGATGTCTGGCCAGAACTGCGTTCCGCTGAGGCTCTCGGCGTGAGTGAGCGACGCGCCCTTGATACCCGCGCTACCCGACGTCTTCTTCTCCGAAGCCACGCGTGGAAGAGTGGCCATCTGCTGGCCGGATTTAATGTACGGCACGTCCAGGATCTCGTCCATATCCAGATCGTAGTGTTCTAGATCGCCAAACAGAGCTCCAGTCCCACCGGCTCGGCTCTTGAGTCCCTGAGCATCACATGGAGAAACAGAGACGGCTACACGCCACTCCGCGTTCTTCCCGTCGGCCTCCGCGTCCGACACCTCCGGCTGGTGTTTGAGCGGAGACACGCGTTTGACGGGTCTGAATTTGCTGTACACATCGGCGATGCCGGTAGGTTTGATTCCCGCCCCGCTGACTGAAGACGGGTTCCGAGCCCAGTTGATCGCAGGAGCTGAAAGGAAACACGTGGATTTAAATCCTGTGACACAGACGTGTTGGACTCTCGTTCATAAACCGTTCGTGTCACTACATGAATGAAGATGAGATGAAATCACAAACCTTGTCTGTCCTCAGTCTGTCCATCATGCCGTCGACACAGTTCAGGAATGTTCTTTGATGAGAACTGAAACAGGAGAGAACATTACAATTGGCTAGTTGCACAAGATAGTGCCGGTGAGTCTTGGGACGCCAGACTAAGTTCCGGCATATATGGGAAAAGGAAGATTTTTGGCCGGCAAATATGGGTTTTTTTTTAGATAAAAAAGAAGAAAGTAATATATCGGCGATATGACAGATCCTCTTTACATCGCTGAGCACTTCGTTAATCCAAAACATCTCCTACGACCGGAAATTAGTCTGCCGATCCTGGCGTCACAAAAGCTCACCGGCGCCATCTTGAGCAACTAGCCCATTCAACACATTATCATTAAAGGGGGGATTTAACGCTGTTTCATGCATTCTGGCTTCTTTACACTGTTGAATGTGCTGGCTTCTCATGCTTAACATGGTCAACTTGTTAAAAAACGAGTTGGACGTATGATATAGTGTTTCTGTGCTTGAACATGTTTCTGAAAGATTTTTCTGTGACGACACAGTGATCCTATTCCTTTATTGGGCAATTCTCCTGGAGAAGCATGCCCACGCCAAGGCAAAAGAAAGAGCCCGCCAACCGCCGAGCAGAAGGAAGACCCGCTTATCAAGATTGGCTGTTCTGCGTCAAGATTGGCTGCGCTGTGGGCCTGCAGCTGCAGCTCGTTACTCTTGCCATAGTGAAGTTGAGGTGTGTCTGTTTGTTCACGACATTTCAGTGATGGATGTTATATAAACGCTGGATATAACGCTGGATTTGGAGATGGTTTGAGACTGATAGATGGAGCGGTCCCAGTGCTAAAAGATGCCGGACATGAACCGCACGAGGTAAGTCAAACTAAGTCACATGTCTGTGTTTTGTTGGCAATCGGCGTGTACGTGCATAATGTAAACAACAGGAAGGGATAATGTGATGATGTGTTGTGTGCTCGTGCTGTAGTTCCGTCCCCCGCCCATCATCAATGCGCTCATGTTTTTCTGGAAATAATGGTACAGCTGTATCTCTCTTTTATAAATGTGATCAAACTAAATACTCTTTGAAGATATGACGTATGGAATACTACTGTACAGGCACTCAAGATTAATATGAGATTGGCAGAAAATGCCTGTGCTATGCGATCTTTAAAGTGTGTGTAAGAGCATACATTTTCATAACGTTAATTTGTAGATGTGTGTTTAAATATTATGATTAATAATATGAGCAATTTTGAATTTTCTCTGAAAAACTGTACAATTGAAGCTCCAATAACATCATTGTAAAATAGTGACGTCATGTCTTAGTTGACGCTGTTCAGGAAAAGGAAAGATTAGAGCGACACCTGTAACATTCTGCCTTTCTTCACTTAGTTTTGTCAATAAATATTTTCAAAGGTTAGATACTGGAAGAGACTGAATGTTATTCGCGTTCAGAAAACGCTCTAATGTCACGGAGGGAGAAATAATGAAGAAAATTAGACGGATTGCCACCACAATGTGTGAAGTTTTAACGCTTTAAGATCTGTTGGACATACAGGTAAATCATCGGTGAAGTCAATCTCATCCAGATCCAGGTATTCAGGAACATCCATCTTCAGTCAGCATTCTGTCCCCAACCGCCCTGAATCAACAACACAAACAAACCCAGATCTGTTGTGAAACTCTGTCATACAGTATCATGTGTGTGTCATTTATATTCATCAGTCCTTCCGACAGCATCACACTTCTGCTGTGCTTTATGCATTTAAACTTTTCTATTGGTCGTGTGACATGTTAATAAACCTTCATATTTGATGAGTTCATGGTGATATTACAATACATATAAATGCTTGATTTTACAGGCAAGTTTGCTACTTTTAAACAATATTCAATGTGTCCTGAAAGCAAAAGCTGCTGTTCTTATCATCTGACTCCTCATGAAGAATCATTTACACATCAAACACACAATGAAAGACTACACAAAATCAATCTGATCCTTAATATCTGATAAATACTGCAGACTGATTCAATCACAATAAACTCTTGTGTTGTGATATGATGAAGATGATGACACACTCTCTCTCTCTCTCTCTCTCTCTCTCTCTCTCTCTTTCCTTCAGTCGCTTTTGTTTCTAGCATTAGCATTAGCTGTAGCATCAGTCAGATTTATCATCATCTCATTTTTTATCTCTTAATATTTCTCTTATTTCTCATGTCTCGTTGTGGTTTCGGGTGTTTATGTGACGTACCTGTCTGTCGCTGCTGTCTGTCTCGAGCTCTTTCTGTCTGTATTTCTGATGGTTAACGGATCAACGGAAGAATGTGACACGCGCGCGCGCCTCCACCAGCCTCCTCGGCGCACGCGCGCACACGAACACTGGAAAAAAACTTTTTTTTATTTTTCTTCAAGTGAAACAAATTATAGCACAGCTATAAAATAAGAAATAAATATTTGTAATTCTGCACTATGTTACTTTTAGTAACTATATGTGTGGCAGCTTTATATATGCAAGTTTGATGAAAACACGGGTGTCTATAGTTTATTTGCGACGGCAGCCACAGTACAACGGCGCCAGTGCGCTCACCACACACCAGAGAGAGAGAGAAAGTTGCACTACATACATCACACTTTATTTTATTTTATTACTATAATTATCTTTCTTTTAGTTTGTATACATACTTGCACTATTTGTACGCAGCCCAGCTGCAAATGCTTTGGCAATACGAATGTACATTTTGTCACGCCAATGAAGCACACTTACATTGAAATTGAAATTGAGAGAGAGAGAGAGAGAGAGAGAGAGAGAGAGAGAGAGAGAGAGAGAGAGAGAGAGAGAGAGAGAGAGAGAGGGAGAGAGAGAGAGAGAGAGAGAGAGAGAGAGAGAGAGAGAGAGAGAGAGAGAGAGAGAGAGAGAGAGAGAGAGAGAGAGAGACCCCAAACCCCAGCCAGACTAAACCAAATGATAAAAACACAAAAAGAGAAATATCTGAAACACTGGACAGAAGCAAGAGCTCAGCAAAGTCAACTGGAATGCTATTTGTGGTTAAACAGAGAATATAAACGGGCAGAATACCTCAAGCGCATCAGACCCTAAACTAAGAAAAGTGTTGAGCGTGTGCAGACTGATCACAAGCTCACGGTAGAGACGGGCAGACACACACATGGACACCAAGAGAAGAGCAACTGTGTCCACACTGCACACACAATCAAGTGTTTTTCATCTCATGTCCAAACTACACACACATCACAGAAACATTCTTCACCAGTTTACAAACTTCCACACAGACTTTAACCAGTTTCAACAAAAGATTTCAGACATACTGGGAGAAAACTCAAGAAGCTCAAACCTGCTGCAAGATTTGTCAAATCCTGCCATGACAAAAGAACAACCAGCACAACACAACACAACACACACAAACTGACACTATATGACAGGATCCTGTCACCCTCACTGAAAACTGTCATCAATACTTTGACTTTTTCTCTTTATATATGTATATATATAGATACTTTATACTTTTATTTTATTTTGATCTTAATCTGTAATTGTGCATGTTTATATTTTATTTTCCTGTGCTTTGGCAATGTAACATTTTGTTTTATCATGCCAATAAAGCTTCTTTGAATCTTGAATCTTGATAGAGCCAATTCAGAGGGTGGGGATTATTAAGAGGCCATGATTGACAAGGGCCAGTGGAGGGAATCTGGCCAGGACACCGGGGTTAACACCCCTACTCTTTATGACAAGTGCCATGAGATCTTTAATGACCACGGGGAGTCAGGACCTCAGTTTAATGTCTCATCCGAAGTAGGGATGCACAATAAATTATCAGTCATATCGGTATCGGCCGATAAATGGTCATTTTTAATGTTATCGGTATCAGCCAATAATACAATTCAGGCCAATATATTATAGCCAATAAATTATGAATAATTTCCAAGTTGAACCACTTCAGCTGCACGCTGCTCACAGTTAAAATCCAGTACAGTACTGTCCTTCTGTCATCATCATTCACTTACTGTTGTTAGCAAAACATTGTTGATGTACTGTGGTATGTAGATATTTATGAACATGTATATTATAGGAACAAAAGCATATTGTTTGAATCAGACTGCTGTCTGAATGCTTTCTGTCTTGAGACCTGGCTTTTGAGAACACCTTTCTGGGTTGCTCTGGAAGAACATCTTTAATTTAATAAAATAAAACAGACATGCTCTGTTTGACAGAAACATGGCTAAAACCAGATGATTATATTGCTTTAAATGAATCTGTCCCCCAAGATTATTATTATAAACATGAGCCTCGTCTAAAAGGCAGAGGGGGAGGTGTCGCAGCACTTTACAATAACTCTCTTAGCATTTCCCAGAAGTCGAACTCTAAATATAATTCTTTTGAAGTCATGGTTCTTCATGTTTCAACACCTAATACTAAAGATAAAACACTTTTTAAATTGATTCTAGCTATTGTATGTAGGCCTCCAGGGCACCACACAGATTTTATTAAAGAATTTGGTGGGTTCTTATCAGAACTAGTATTGGCCGCAGATAGACTCCTTGTCGTTGGTGACTTTAACATCCACGTAGATAACGTTACAGATGCCTTAGGAATGGCTTTCAAAGACACTCTTAACTCCATGGGCATTAGTCAACATGTGTCAGGACCCACTCACCTTCGTAATCATACTTTAGATTTAATACTGTCTTACGGTATAAATGTGGACGACGTTAAAATCCTTCAGCAGAGTGAAGACATTTCGGATCATTATCTGGTATTATGTTTGCTTCACTGGCCTACGGCTGCAAATAAAACTCATTGTTACAAATATGGTAGAACAATAACTTCAACTACCAAAGATGCGTTTCTCGATAATCTGCCCGAATTGTCTCAAATCATGAGAAATAACGTTGAAGATCTTGACATTACCACTGAAAATTTTAATTCCACCTTCTCGGTAACGCTAGACAAAGTTGCTCCACTACGTTTAAAGAAGATTAAAAATGGCAGCCCCACACCGTGGTATAATGAACACACTCAGGCTCTAAAGAAAGCGGCCCGAAAAATGGAGCGCAACTTTAAGAAAACTAAATTAGAGGTATTTCGTACAGCATGGAAGGATAGTATTCGAAAATACAGGAAAGCCCTAATAACTTCTAGATCCGCCTACTTTTCATCACTAATAGAAGAAAACCAGCACAACCCTAGGTTTTTATTTAACACGGTGGCTAAATTAACAAAAAATAAATCGTCAGTGACTTCTGATCCTGTATATCAGCATAGCAGTGATGAATTTATGAACTACTTCACATATAAAATCCAAGATATTAGAGAAAAAATTATAACAATGCAATCAGAAGTGAAACCCGCTGAACAAACTAACTACAGCGCCCTTAAGGAGAAAATGCAATTATTTTATACCGTAGATCAAGATGAGCTGTCTAAAATTATTAGATCATCTAAATCAACAACATGCATACTAGACCCTATACCTACAAATCTACTGAAAGAGATGCTCCCAGAAATTATAGATCCTCTTCTTGGTATTATTAACTCATCTCTGACATTAGGACATGTGCCTAAAGCATATAAGGTGGCTGTTATAAGGCCCCTTGTCAAAAAACCCCAACTCGACCCTAGAGAACTAAGGAACTACAGGCCTATATCGAATCTACCTTTCATATCTAAAGTTCTGGAAAAAGTAGTTTCAACTCAATTATGCTCCTTCCTCCAAAGGAATGACATCAATGAAGAATTCCAGTCTGGATTTAGAGCATGTCACAGTACAGAGACTGCTTTGATCAGAGTTACAAATGATCTGCTATTGGCGTCTGACCGAGGTTGTATCTCGTTATTGGTGCTGCTAGACCTTAGTGCTGCATTCGATACCATTGACCACAGCACACTCCTACATAGACTCGAAAATTATGTCGGCATTAAGGGAATAGCTTTGAAATGGTTTAAATCTTATTTATCCGACCGTTTTCAATTTGTAGCAATAAACAATGAGGTGTCACGCAAATCGCAAGTCCAGTACGGTGTACCACAGGGCTCAGTCTTAGGGCCTCTGCTCTTCGCATTATACATGCTACCTCTAGGAGATATAATAAAGCGACACGGAGTTAGCTTTCACTGTTATGCTGATGATACTCAACTTTATATTTCCTCGAAGCCTCATGAAACACAGCAGTTCCATCGAATAATGGAATGCATAGTCGATATAAAAAACTGGATGAGTAACAACTTTTTATTACTGAACTCGGACAAAACGGAAGTGTTACTTATTGGACCGAAAACTGCTATAAGTAACAACCAAGAATACTGTTTAACTATTGACGGATGTTCCATAAAACCCTCGTCGTCAGCAAAGAATCTTGGCGTTCTATTCGATAGTAATCTGTCATTTGAGAGCCACGTCGCCAACACCTGTAAAATTGCGTTTTTCCATCTTAAGAATATATCTAAACTACGTCATATGCTGTCAATCTCAGATGCAGAGAAGTTAATTCATGCATTCATGACATCAAGACTAGATTACTGTAATGCACTGTTAGGTGGTTGCCCTGCAGGCTTATTACAAAAACTCCAATTGGTCCAAAACGCGGCAGCTCGAGTTCTTACACGTACAAAAAAGTATGAACATATTAGCCCGGTTCTGTCAACCTTGCACTGGTTACCTATAAAGCATCGCGTTAACTTTAAAATCTTGCTTATTACCTATAAAGCCTTACATGGTTTAGCTCCTCAGTACTTGAATGAACTCCTTTTGTATTACAGTCCTTCACGTGCATTACGCTCTCAGGCGTCCTGTCAGTTGGTAATACCTAGAATTTCAAAATCAAGTGCAGGTGGTAGATCCTTTTCCTATCTAGCGCCTAAACTTTGGAATAGTCTTCCCTGCACTGTCCGGGAGGCAGACACACTCTGTCAGTTTAAATCTAGACTAAAGACGCATCTTTTTAATCTTGCATACACTACTCTTCCATAATATAAATCTTCAGAGGGTTTAGGCTGCATTAGTTAGATCAACCGGAACCAAAAACACAACTGATGTACTTGTTGCATCAAAGAGTACAGAACAGTACTCTACTCTCAGCCAGTCTTGTCTCATTGTTCCAAGGTTACCACAGCGAGCAGGATGCAGTTCATGGCCTGACCTGATGGTAGAGCGGAGAATGGGAAGTGGGGACCTGACAAGAGCTGAGATGATAGAGCTGGATAAAGAAGGACGCGGTCTCTTGACATGTCTTCACCACAAAATTTCAAATGCTATTAGATTATTAATGATAATCTTAAACTATAATTTATTTTATTATTAAGTTTATTTATTTTATTTAGCCTTGTTGTGCAAGTTCTCTGGAGCTTGTGCAGAGGCAGCAGCTTTTGCCAGAGGGGAACTGGAATCCCCTGGTTGGGCCTGGGTTCTCCTGAGGTTTTTTTTCTCGATTAGAGTTTTGGGTTCCTCGCCACCGTTTGCATACTGTTTTTGCACTATCTGCCTGACCGGGGGGGCTGCTTTAGAATCTTAAAGTTTTACTTAATTAATATTGCATATAGGAATTTATTATCTGTTATATTTGACCTGTGCTTCTCTCTCCTTTATCCTAAATGTGTGCTCTCACTGAGCGTGTGTGTGTGTGCGTACTTGTCTGTGTACGTACGTGTGTGTGTGTGTGTGTGTGTGTGTCTGTGTGTGTTGGTGCGTGTGCGTGTTGTGTGTGTGGAGTGTTTTGTGTGTGGGTGTGTCTGTCTTCTGTGTTTTCAACCTTTTCTTGTTTTTGCAGGTACAACTTTAATTATTTTGCTTATAGTCAATATGTCTCATGTACAGCTGCTTTGTAACAATGAAAATTGTAAAAGCGCTATATAAATAAAGTTGAGTTAATTTGTTTATTAAATAAACATTCTACCAGAAAAGTTTAAAAGTTAAAGAATCTTTAACCAGTGTAAAGTGGGCTTGGTACATGATTTTCATGGGACAAAACTAATTTTCAGTCTCAGAAAATGTTATATTAATATTAACATACTGTATATCGGCCAATATATCGGTTATCAGCTTCCAATGTTCAAGAATGATCGGTTATCGACCAAAATGTACATATCGGTGCATCCCTAATCCGAAGGACGGTGCTTTTTACAGTCTAGTGTCCCCATCACCATACTGGGGCATTAGGACCCACACATACCACAGGGTGAGCACCCCCTGCTGGTCTCACTAACACCTCTTCCAGCCACGTACTGACCAGTCTCAGCCCTGCTTAACTTCAGTGGGCAACCAGTGTTGGGCATCCCTGCTGCACTACAAGACAAAAGCTAAATAATTTAACTATGACTCAAATAGTTCGCCGGACAGGATATTAGAAAAAAATGTATGAAATTAGATTAAAATTGTTAGGCAAAAAGTAGGCCAAAAATAAAAGCATTTTAATGTTGTCAGCATTTAGGCGCACACTATGTATTAACACAACTGACCAGCAGAGGGCCACACACACAACCTCTTATCACACACACAAAAGACATTTTCAGGTTAAATCATTCCACCGATTGTGTGTTTTTATTATCGTACGTTAATAAAGACAGCGTTACAGTACAACTGAAGATTCTCTGTCAATATAAACCCTTACAAACACAAGTAAAACGCAGAATACTGCAGTCATGTTTACGTTCAATACAGCTGATGTACAGAAATTACATTGAGCTCTGTTTCTCACAGACTGCATGAATGACAACCTGTCATCAGTTTTAAACAGTAAATACAGATGATGATGATGATGTTTGCATTGAATGCTGGGTCCTCTGCTGTTCCAGTGACTGTCAACAGAAGATTCACACATCTTACAAACTCACAACATCTTACACCGTGTTGACATTCACATTTAACAGTAGTGGTGTCCGTTCTTCGAACATTTCTGCAAGGACTTTAATTATGAAGTAAAGCGGTGAAGTCAAACCTCCTCGAGCGCTTTATGATGACATGACGCATCCTGACACGTGAGCGTAACTCCCGGTGTAATGAACGTCACAGCGAACAATATTATTACTGAAGTCTGATTCTGAAATCTGGTGACCCGGATTCACAGTAATCTGAACCGAAACAGAAACATTTGACAAATGAGAGCGAGAGAATGATGATCGCTGCACATGAATGTGAGTTTATATGAGAACAAACCTTGAGGACGTATTTTCCAGGCTGAACATCAGTAATATCGATCCACTGGCAGTCGATATCTGCGCCGTAAGTGTCATAACATCCAGGACTCAAACCCTGTAACCTCCATCAGACGACAATCAACCAAATGAAACGGCAGAATATTTCTAATATCAACGATGTTGTGTTCCGTACCTGCGTGTGTGACGTGCACGCGTATCGTCTGTAGTATCCGGGGTCACATGACGTGTCCTCGAGACAGAAACTGGCTTTATGACCCTCTGCCACTTTCTTCTGTGTGTTTGAATCCAGCAGATCATAATGACAGAACTCATCCATACTGTGATAATGTCTGAAACACACAAGCATTCACTCGTCTTCTTCACAGTCTCGCATAATATATTCTGTGCTGATGCTTCAGTTTTCAGAGAAAAATCATGCATGATGTTATCGTCATGAGCAATAATACATTGACAAACACACTACTGTACACTAAACGCGTCTGACGTCATGGCTCTTTATTCAAATACAGAAAATTAAAGATTTTCTGTGTGTGTTGTGTTTCGACTTTGAAGAGAATTTAAGCAGATTGTACAAAAAATGATAAAACACAACACGTGAGCACAACTGATTGAGTCTAGCGTCAGAAGAATGACTGCTGTAGAGGAAAAACAACAACAAAAATCTGGACGTTTGACTTGTTTTGTTTTTCTGTGCATTCTTTTAGTATGTTAGAATAAAACCCATACAACCTTGTCAAATAAATACCTTCAAATTGTAGTGTTTTCTTTATTTTGTACCTTTCACCTCACATTTCGATGGTTTCATATAATGTGACTGGGCTTTAAAAGCAAAGCAGACGTGTCTAGTAAATGTGGTGAGGTGTACTGTTGTTTCATCCTCACTGGTGACAGCTGTGCCATTCCCATGTGTATCTGGGTCTGTTGGGCAGAAAGTCTGCGGTGCCCTGATTCTTCACCCGCTGTGGAAACCTCAATAAAACTCTGGTGTCGTAATCACGAGCGTGAGCCGCTGAACTGAAGAACACAACACACAGTCACATCATCAACAAACACTTATTTGCATCCACAGTCCACACACATGATCAGTCTTATTGATCAGACGTTTCTCTTTCAGAGCTCGGAGATTAGATGGAGTTCTTTAGGTCTCAACTAGTCTCATGAAAGAGTTGAAACCCATGAAGAGTCTGGAGGAGTAAATGAATGTAAATAATCATATTGAGATCTTCAATAATATTGCAGACTTGACATCTGAGGTCAGTTTGAGACATTGTTGAGATCTCATCTGAAACTGAGAGTTAAGCAAAAGTTTCCACGTGTTCTTCATTGAATCTGATTGATGTCTGTCTGTGGAGTTCGATGGTGAACTGCATCAGCACACACCTGGCCAGACACTTCTCCTCTGCAGCACACCTGAGGCTGTACATGGACACTCTCTGGACATACGTGGACACCTGGATCATGTATGGATCCAGCACGAGATCCGGGAGTCCTGGTCGAAAAGAGGGCGTGTGTTTGTGTTTATTTTCTCACAAGAAAGAATCACTCAAGAAGTCTCATAAACATCACATCTTACCGTGCTGAAAGTATCTGGTTCCGTATCCGTGATGTCTGAATGCGTTTCTGTGTCTGTAGTATGAGTCATAGTAGTTGTAGTATGGATTGTTCCGGATGGATTTGTAGGGATCGTACGGCTCATCCCTCGCCATCACGTCTGACGCGCTTGAAGAGCTCGTGTTCTGCTCGCGCGCGATCGTCGTGTTCGCTTCGGTTACTCTGAGATTCGGCTCTGTTCGTCCCGGTGGCACAAACTCAGACCCGGGACTGAGCAGCTGAAAAACGCGTCCGTTATGCGTCCATCGCGTGCGCACTCGCGCACCTACCTGTTGCGCGCGACGCGCTCCTTTCGATTCGGCGTTTAACTGAGCGACAACTGTTAAAAAACAACAACAAATACACAAACAGAGCAGAAGTACGCGACCACAACTCTCCATAATCCACACAAAACCAGCAGCGAAATGCCGCGCTTCTTTCTTTCCAAGGGGACGCGCGCGCGTCAATGTCACCACGAGTCGCGTGTGATGTTTCTCCTCTGATCTCTGAACAGTGTTTGAGGAGGTGCAGCTTCAGCTGCTTTGGGAGGTTTTAAAGCTTCTCTACGGATGACAGCGATATTAAATCATGATGTCGTGTTTTGTAAATCTTCAGATGTAAATGTCATAACAGATCGACGTGACGTGAAGTGAAGTGATAGCCTTTTTCATGACGGATTTCTCATCACTAATATGGATATGAAACAAAAGTCGTTTAATATCATTTAAACCACCACAAATACTGTTAGAGACACAAATGATGTGAACTGTCTGTACAGTCGTGGCCTAAAGTAGCGCCAGTGACATAAATACTGTGTTTTGCAAAGTTTCTGCTGAAGCTGTCGTGGTGTTCATTCACATTGTTTAAAGGTTATTATGCATTTTAAATCATTGCGAAAAAAAAGCAACTCCCCAGATGTCAATCCCATATAGAGCACCTGTGGTCAATCCTCAAAAAGCGAGTGGACAAGCAGAAGCCCAAAAATTGTGATGGTTTCAGAGCACTAATAAGGCAGGAAAGGTTCACCATCAGTCAGGATTTGGCCCAGAAGTGAATATCCAGCGTGCCCGAGCCAATCACAGAGGTTATGAAAAACAAGGCCCAACACTGTAAATATTCACTCTTTGCATATATTATATTTTTGCCAATAAATGCCTTTAACACTTAAGATTTGCTAACTTAAGATATCAAGTATACCAAACATGTGGAAAAATAAAAAATACAGAAGCAGCAAAACACAACATTTATGTCATTGCCAAACCAATACTTTTGTCCACGACTCTCTCAGCTAAAAGAAAGCTCCTCATGTGATCAGCACAGTTTCTCCTGTAGTCAATACTAATAAATCCAGTTGCAGAACTATCACAGTGTTGACATTTTGACAACAGTCATGATAGTAATAGATTATTGATATTGTGTAAACAAAAACAGTATAATGTTGTAAATAAGTTTGTTGTGTCAGTTTCATGTGGTTTTGCACCTGTTTAACATTCTGTCACAATGATTACCAATGCCTCTCTCTGCCTCACTAAACTCGTATTCTCAGTGTGATTCAGTGACCAAAAACACACATGCACACACACACATGTTGGGTTTCCATGTTTTATGGGGACATTCTGTAGATGCAATGGTTTTTATACTGTACAAACTGTATATCATATTCCCTACCCCTAACCCTAACAATCACACACAACTGTCTGCTCTTTTAGATTTTCACAAAAGTTCATTCTGTATGATTTATAAGCTTGTTTCCTTATGGGGACAAAAAATGTCCCCACAAGGACAAGGGTTTTGGATATTGCCATCTTTGTGGGGACATTTTGTCCCCATACCGTAGGGTTTACCCTTCACACACACACACACACGCACATACACGTTTGCGCAGCTTTATGAGGACATACATTGACGCAGTGCAATCTCTAGCCCGTCACCCTAACCATCAGAACTACATGCCTGACCCTAACCCTGACCCTAAACCTGATTATAACCTTAACCCTAAAACCAAGTCTTCACCCTCAAACAGCCCTTTAAAGAGGTCTCTGGAAGTGAGGACCGGCCAAAATGTCCTCACTTTACTCTCCTTGTCCTCACACCGCTGGTCTACAACTAAAACCGGTCCTCACAAATATAGATGTACAAGTACACACACACACGCACACACACACACACACACACAAAATAAAAATAAAGACACATTTGACTGACAGCATTACATCTTTTGGCCACAATAATCATGTAGTGTAAATAGATATAATAGATCCATAACTGTCTGGTTCAGCTACTAAATCAGACATTAAGAGACTACAACGAACAGTCAGGACTGCTGAGAGGATTATTGGTGCCCCCTGCCCAACCTTCAAGATCTTTACACCTCCAGAAAGAGAAAAGGGGCTAAGAAAATCACTGGACCCTACTCACCCAGCTCACTCCCTCTTCCAACTGTTGCCATCTGGCCGGCGCTACAGAGCACTGACCACCAGAACAGCCAGACACAAGAACAGTTTCTTCCTGCGGGCTATACTCAGCCTGAACAATTAAAAGCTCTTACCACACACTGTCCATCACACATCACACTTGCACATTGCACACAGCATCTGGAAACTCTACATTGTAAGAAACAATACGATAAACCTGTAAATAATACATCTGTACACTCTTTTAAAAAAATATATGTTGTTTTTGTCTATATATTTTCACTTTTTGTATATAGTGCACTATTGTTTTTATTTAATTCTCATTTTTTCTATCTTAATGCATATTTGCACTGTGTTTGCAGCATGTGTACACTTTCTTCTGCACTAAGCTCCTGTCGCCTCGTCAAATTCCTTGTGTATGTAAACACATTTGGTAATAAAGCTCCTTCTGAGATATTGTGACAGCAACACTGACCAGAACCAAACATGTGTTCGCCATTTTAAAATATTAAAGATGATCCAATTGGTGAATGAATTATTTAATATCAAGGGAGAAAAAAACACAGCAGCATATTTTCAGTATTGTAAGAGTAAGATGTCTGTTGTTATTGACTTACACTTACATTTCTACATGTATTTATTTAACAGACACTTTTATGCATTAGCATTGCACATTTGATCAATGAGAGGTGTTTTCAAAGCAATATTTACATGTATCATAGAGCTGAAGCACATAAATGAATTTATGAATGAGTTCAGTCTCAATGTTCTGCTGGATTTCTTCACAATCTTCAGAAGAAGATCAGAATCAGAAGAACATGATAAAATAGATGTATACTGTGTCTGAAACGTTCTTCTGTGGTGAAAGTTGTGCAGTTAACAGTTGATTCTGTCAGCAGCGTCTGAACGTGATGTCCAGCTGTTTGCTTTATGAGTTGTGGGTCACTTTCCCCATTAAACTCAAATAAAAATCTCCTGAGGTGTTACATGTGCTTCAGACTCCTCCAGCACAGCACGACAGCTAGAAGCACATCATCAGCAAACGCTTCACTTCTGCTGCACGTAACATCATCTTCATCATCATCATCATCATCTGTGTGTAGATGCCTTCACACAATACAAGTGCTTTAGAAATCATATCAAACTCAACTGAATATTATTTCATTTCTATCTACACACACAAGCTGTGTGACATCAACACTTCTCCTGTTGCCTGCAGTGAAACACATGTGCAGTGCATTATGGGAAAAGAATCATGAAACGCACACAGGTACACACACACACACTTTGATTTGTAATTAATTTATAAAATGTAGACGGATCATATTTTTAACATCCTTGTACAGACGCACACACACACACACACACACACACACACACACACACACACACACACACACACACACACACACACACACACACACACACACACACACACACACACACACACACACACACACACACACACACAGGCACACACAGTATGTACAACAAGCTCGATTGTTTCAACAGCTCTGGAAAAAGTGTGAATCCACCAAACAAGAGGCTTTGTAAAGTGTAGTTAAGATCAAAGTGAAAGGGTTTTACCGCTCTGAAAGTATTTCCTGGTGAATATATAAAGAGCAGCAGGTTGATGTGTTGGATGAGATGCAGATGTGTAACACTTTAATCTGCAGAATAATGAGAAGAGACTCTGCAGGGAGACCAGCGTCTTAAAAACCAGAAGCTCAAATCTCCCACTATAAAAACATGAGAGCTGAACCGCTTTAAATCATACATGTGCCGTTTCCTGACAACACATGGCACTGCACTCTTAAAGGGATACTTCACCCAAAAATGAGAATTCTGTCATCATTTCCTCACCTTCCAGTTGTTCCAAATCTGTATACATTGTTCTGATCAACACAGAGGAAGATATTTGGAAGAATGCTCATAACCAAACACACCTCAACACCCATTGACTCCCATAGTAGGAAAAATACAATGGTAGTCAAAAGTGCCCCAGAACTGTTTGCTGTCCTACATTCTTCAAAATATCTTCTTTTGTGTTCAACAAAACAAAAAATTTTAGCGTAATTTTTCCTACTATGGGAGTCAATGGGGGTCGAGATCTGATGGTTATGAGCATTCTTCCAAATATCTTTCTCTGTGTTCATCAGAACTAAGACATTTATACAGATTTGGAACAACTCGAAGGTGAGTAAATGATGACAGACTTTTCATTTTTGGGTGAAGTATCCCTTTAAACAGAAGAAAAATACAGTAGATATTAAGATACAGCCATGAATAAAATTAAAAGATCACTTCAGGTTTGCGTTACAATCCAGTGTGTGTTGAACTTCATCAGAAACAAACCTCAGAAATGACATTAAGTCACCCAACAGCAATCTGAAACACTGAATGTAAAGTGGGTTTTTTTAACCAAAATACGTCAGTAAAAACATTAGTATTGTTTTTTTTAAATAAAAGATGAACTTGTTTTCTTTGCAATATTTATGATCTGTAGAAATTGCATCTTTTTGACCAGTTTTTCCTATTTTAATTTTCTTTTGTTTCCTTTTTTTCTCATTCGGAATTTGGGAGAATGTCATTAGTTCACTGACTGAAACAAAAATGATACTTTTAAAACAGACTAGAAATAGTAAATTCAGAGAAGCAGAACATTTTTGGAGTGGTCTATTATTTTTTAATAATACAAGTGTTGTAATGTAGATGAATGACTCTTTTACTTTGCTCTAAAACACTGACTATGTTAAATATGTTGTTGTGTGTTGTGTTTCAGCTGCAGATGTCACGTTGCATAATGTGTGTGTGTGTGTGTGTGTAATACAAAATAGTCTTCACTTCTCATGTCAGTCCAGTAGAGTGAAGGATCTGAATAAATATAAACATAAAGCATTCTTTAAAAACAGTAAAAATTTATTCCTAACAGCACACACTACAGGAGTAACACTGAGGCTTGACTTTGAGCTGTATTATTCTGCATTCATATGAACACACCCCCCTCTTGTGTCTGATTTACACAAGTGATATTATTCTATCACTCAGTTCTGCATCTTGAGATCAGTGTGTGTGTGTGTGTGTGAATCACTAACACACAGAGATAAAAACTGAAGCCCGTTTACAGATTCACAACACAACCGGGTGGTGAGAAAACAGACATGTTCGGATGCAGGTCAGTTCATGTTTTTAATTGGTACATAAATACATTTTTCATTGTATACTGTCTTGACAAAAATGTTGACATCTTTAAAATCATCTGATAAAATATCAAAAATATGCTCTTTATATAGTTGAAGGTTTTCTTTAGAAAAACATAGAATGTCTTTACAAAGTGTTTGATGTGTGAGAGGTGAAGGCAGCGCTCAGCACTGCATTTAATGTCACGCTGAAGTGAATACATGTCATGATGTTTATCTGTCTTTACCATGTTTGCTTTATGTTGATAGCAGCAGCATTATAAGAGCTCTTCTGACCGCACACACACGCACGCACACACGCACGCACGCACGCACGCACGCACGCACGCACGCACACACACACACACACACACACACACACACACACTGAAGAGTCTCTCACAGGATCACGATAGAATGAAATCTCATATGAGATGAATCTCTGTGTGGAGCAGCTGTGGGAATATAGGAGTGTGATTTTCCAGCTTCAGATCGGATTCACACGAAGATGCTCCTGATGAGATCTGCTGAGAAACAAAAACATTCAGAGGAATTCAGTAATATCTTGGGATTTCTTTGACCAGAGAAGTCAAAAGTGAGCATCTATACTCTACCATCTTCTCATGTTGCCCAAACTCTTTCATTCAAATCAGATCATCAGTACATGACGTCAGACAGTTTGAGGCACTCAGCGTTCAACACCTCCAGCTTCTGTCTGTCTGCATGAACATCTTCAGAGGAAGCGGACGGAGCTCTGGAAATAAAGTTCAGTCAGACCGTCGTGCTGGTGGACTTGCGCAGGATGGTTTTGTGTGGTTTCTGTGGAGGGAAAGAGACGATGTTGCCGTTCTCCATGAGGCTTTGAGACGGCAGTGACGATGAACACTGATGACTCGGACTCACTTTGACATCGATCACTTCTGTGTGGAAGTGTAAATCCGTGTCAGGCACGTCGTACTGCAGGTCACAGTCGGGACAGTAGCCGTGATACTGGACCTTCTCGCTGAAGCGGACTCGTTCTCTCGTGGTCTGAGGACAGCGACTCTTCACGTGCCTCGACAGAGGAGACGGCAACGGCACCGTGCTTTTGAGGCCGCGACACGAGTCTCTGCCCAACGCGTTTGCGGGAAAAGCGGCGTTCCACGTTGGCATCCCATTACCCGCGGTCTGTATCTCCGAGGACAGACCGTCGCCGTGATCCTGGGCTCTGGACGGGGCGGCGCGGGGCGGAGGCAGGGGCCGGTTGGGTCTCTTTAGAACTGTGAGAATGGCAGAGGACACAGATGAGGGTCTGAAGAGCATCTCCTCCGGGTACACCTTCATCCTGTCCATGCTGGAGGAGGTGGAGGTGCTGTTGAGTGTGTCCGTCCTCGAGCTGTCAATCATCTCCTCCTCCAGATGAAGATCTGATGTCAAACAGTCAATATCTTGAACCACCTGAGAGAAGCGAGAAGAGTCACACATCACTTTATAATGTTTTGTGGTTTATTTGTACCGAGCAGTGCTGTCTGTTGTGTTGAGTCTTGTTCGTTCAAGAAAGACTTTCACCGTACGTTGTACACATGACAATAAATGACAAACAATCTCTCTCTCTCTCTCTGGCAGACCATCGTATAATATAATACACAAGATTCTATGTGATGATGTTATTTATCATGATCCAGCAGAATCAGTAATAATCTCCGTCATCTGAATGACTTGTTGAGGTAAATCTGTAAAGACATCAAACATCTCTGATGTTCACAAGCTGCTAAAACTTCAATATTAACTTGAAGTCATTAAATCATGTGAATATGATGATTATTGTCCAGTCTGTATGTGTGAATGTCTTATTTCACTGTATTTCTGGAAACATCCAGCAGCTCTGTGTCACTGTCAACAGCATTTAATGGATATGAATGAAGTGACGCAATGATATAAAACACGACGTGTGTTCAGTAGACGTTTACATGAAGGCCTCGGTGAACGTGAATATCACATGATCGTATGATAAACAAACACACACACACACACACACACACACACACACACATCATCACCATCATCATCATCATCATCAGCGTACGTCATTCAAACACGCACACACGCACACCTCTTTGAGTTCCTTCGCTACATCCTTCAGGTCTCCCAAGATGTTCTCGAGATCCTTCACGATGCTCCTGATCCGTCGCTTGACTTTAACTTTATTTACGGCTCCGTCCGCACCCGACATCCTCCGAACCGGAGCGGGATCACGGCTGTGTCGAGTGTCGTCTCATGTCGATCACGGCTGTGTCGTGTTTTCTCTCGTGTCGAGCACACATGTTAAGGCTCGCGTTTTCCTTAAGATGCAGGCAGCGGGTCCCGGTGAATTAGCGCATGCGCAATGAAGCGGCTCGCGCGTTACAGCGTTTGAATGGTACACGAGACGAAAGCGCCGCAAACGCTCAAGTCAATGAATCACGAATAACTCAGAGAGGATGAAGGAGATCGGTTATTATGATTCATTCTTCTAAATCTGATCATCTGCCGCCCCACATACAGCATTTACATCGACATTATCACTGCTCTGCGCGCGTTATTATTAACCCACGCAGATCAATATCACAGACTCATAAAGTCAGAGTTAAGTTCTGCTCTTACACGAGCTTGACAAGATGAGTGTATTCAAAAAAAAGAAACAGGACTCTAAAAATAAGTTGAAAGCATTTCATTATGCAACAGAAACGGCATAACCTTCCTTCAGATGTGTAACAGAAAAGTACGCGCACACACTTTTTTGTGGAGTTTTTATTACTTTTAATCAAAACAACCCAACTGCAGCTTGATTGATATTAACGTTACTGGGAAATTCCAAGTTGGAATGCACAATAAAAAACATGCCTTTTGAAAATAAAAAAACGCACGGTATGCTCTTGTACGCTTCATTGCTGTTGACGAGAATAAAAAATAAAAAATATATAAGATAATCATATATAAATACACAAGAGTAACAAACAGCAGGTCAAAGCCTCGCGGATCTGATTGGCTGCTGCGGCGTGACGTCAGATCTCCGTTAGCGGAAGTGGGGCAAAAGTCACAGTGGAGCGTTTGCACAGAACCCGAGGATTTTCACATCGAGACATCCAAAAAACCTCGCTGGGTGATCGATATACACAGTATCAGAATTAATATAGATATCGTGTGAAGATGAAGTCTTTGATGTTTGATGGGAGAGTTGTGCTCGTGACGGGAGCAGGCGGAGGTCAGTTTACATCTATTCACTTTATCAGTGCGCATGAATATGAACTGTCAAAGTTACTTTTGACACGTGAGCATACATGTGTTACCTCTATCAGCCTCTATATGTTTGTAGTTTTTTATAAGAACATGTAGTTTATAAGCTGTTTGAAGCGCTTTGCTTTTTGGCAGGTGTTTGCGTGTCGATCAAAGTACAAAGAGCAAATGACACGCATAATAACACACACGAACCCTTACGAAGCGTCCATAAATCAAACAGCTGCATTGGTATGACGTTTGATTACGACCGTGACGTGCACATCAATGACTGTTGTGTTGTGTGTCCTGCAGGTTTGGGGAGGGAATACGCGCTGGCGTTCGGTGAGAGAGGTGCAGCTGTCATCGGTGAGAGAAGCAACACGCGCTTTCCTGCTGAAGAATGTCACGTGATTGATTATCCGTGTTGGGTGTAACGAGTTACTGTAATTTAATTACTTTTCCCTTGGAAAAAGTAAAGTAAGGGATTACTCTAATTTTTTCTGTAATATAATTACAGTTACTTATGATGTAATTCAACTAACTGCTCTGTGTAATATATGTGTGTGCAATAGTGGAATTGACATCAGGTTGCAGGATAATTTATCGCGATACCACTCAATACTATCGAGCTGACTGCGATACGCAATGTGTCGATATTTTATTTAATACGTAACTTAGCTTGTCCGTGAAGCACGGCTCTGGGATCAGTAGGAAATGCTGCTCGATCTAAAAGCAGAGCGAGTTTGAGTCGCTTATAATGTGCATTTGAAAAAGCAACACCCGTCAAACACAATCATTATAAATATACTTTATTATCTTAAAAATACCTGATGAGGCTTGAGTAACAGTGATGAAAAGACGTCCAAAGGCATTTCCTAGATTCTAGAGCGTGTTATGGTCTTCTTCTGCAGTGCGTATTTGGTGTTTCCGCACGAGAGCGCCCTCTGGCTTTCGGATGCAGCAGCATTTCCCCGTACTTCACTCAAAAGCTGTGCATAAATCGCGTGATATTTACCGTCGGTTTCTCGTGACAGCCCTAAGTTTAATGTATAATTCTCACATTTTGTAATACTTTGGTCAGTTAATAATACTACTTTATGTAGTTAAAAGAGCCGTTTCATGTCTGTCCTTGAATCACTGAACTAATCAACGTTGATGTAGGATATAGAAAGTAATAATTAAATACTTTTCGGAGAGAGTCATTTGTACAGTCATCTAACTACACTATTGATTATGGAATGAATGACATTTTCAGAGTAACTTGCCCAACACTGGTGGTGATGTAGTTTGTGTTTTGGTGCAGTCAATGATCTCGGAGGAGACATTAAAGGAGGCGGCAGGAGCTCCGCGGCCGCTGATGGTGTGGTGGAGGAGATCCGAGCGCGTGGAGGAAAAGCGCTGGCCAACTACGGTATGTGTGACGTCACCGCGAGGCCGCCGCTGTCATGATGCGCATTGATGATGATGTTACGTTGACAGATTCAGTGGAAGACGGTGAGAAGCTGATTCAGGCGGCGCTGGACGCGTTCGGGCGAATAGGTGCTGTATTTGAATGACTGATCATCATCATCTCAACATGATTTTTTATTGTGAGACAGCAAAGCTGATTTTCTTTCTTTCTTCTAGATGTTGTGATAAACAATGCTGGGTAAGTTCTGAATATCATGTGATGTCAGTAAAGGTGAACTGTGAGACTGTAACTGGTCTGGTGTTTTGTGAAGGATTCTGCGTGATCGGTCATTCGGCAGAACCAGTGATCTGGATTGGGGTACGTAAAGCAGAGCAGAGCAGAATCATACATGCGTGTCCCAGCAGATGTCACGTGAGCGTTTCTCTCTTCAGACCTGATTCATCGAGTTCATCTGAGGGGGGCTTTCCAGGTCACACGAGCCGCGTGGGAACACATGAAGAAGCAGAAGTTCGGCAGGTACACTCATCTGTAACGATCCACAGCACAAGTCTGATCTCACGTGCACAAGGTGACGCTGTGTGTGTTTACAGAATCATCATGACATCATCAGCAGCTGGTATCTATGGTAACTTCGGGCAGGCAAACTACAGCGCTGCTAAGCTGGGTTTGCTGGGTCTGGCCAACACGCTGGCCATCGAGGGTCAGAAATATAACATTCACTGTAACACCATCGCCCCGACCGCAGGATCCCGCCTCACACAGACCGTCATGCCTCCAGGTTCACCGATCGCACCACATGACATACTGACAGCGAATCAAAGGTGTTGGTGTGTGTAATCCAGCTCTCACCTCACGCTGTGCTCGTGTAGATCTCGTGGAGTCGTTGAAAGCTGAATACGTGGCTCCGCTGGTCCTCTGGTTGTGTCATGGGGATTGTCAGGAGAACGGCGCTCTTTTTGAGGTGTGTCCCGTGACGTTTCTGTATTCAGATTATTGAAGCGTATCTGATATTTAGAGATGATGTATTGTGCTGTGTGTCTTCAGGTCGGAGCCGGGTGGATCGGGAAATGTAAGTCGGATCTGTGTGTCAATCCATGACATAAATATAGACATGTTAATGTTGCTTTTGACTCGGGTCGGTCAGCAACACCCTAAAAGCATGAACGCGTCCAGTTAGTTTCGCATCTCTTATGATTTTTATATAGGAAAACCAATCTAATCATAAAACAGTGTGTTGTGTTGTAGAACACAGAAGAAATGGTATTGTGGTGTATGATGGCGTTATGGATGTGTTATACAGTGCGGTGGGAGAGGAGTCTGGGCCGTACCGTACGACACAACAATCACAACATGACACCAGAGGCCGTAAGAGACGCGTGGAACGAAATCTGTGACTTCACCGATGCCACCAAACCCGCCAACATTCAGGGTGACCATCAAAAGATTCATCTGACCTCACATTACATCTCAATATCAAATCACGTCCAGTAACATCAGCTGCTTATGAACTGTGTGCGCGCGCGTGTGTGTGTGTGTGTGTGTGTGTGTGTGTGTGTGTGCGTGCGTGTGTAGACTCACTTCAGACCCTGGTGGAAGTTCTCTCACGAGTCGACACTGAAGATAGAATTAAAGTCAATCCCACGAGCGCTGCAGGCCGTATGAACCCTGTGAGTACCACACACACACACACACACACACACACACACACACAGACAGACAGACAGACGCACACATAGACAGACACACACACACACACACAGACACACATACATAGATGCACACATAGACAGACTCACACAAACACACACACACACACA
>NC_079906.1:23429499-23479499 GCF_024868665.1 Triplophysa rosa
AGCTCGGATCACCACACAGACACCTCACAATTCCATTGAACATCCCATAATAATCAGCTTGTGCCTGTGGTCGTGCAGGTGCGTTTCGTGAAGCCGGTGTATCCGGGACAATCTCTGCAGACAGAAATGTGGAAGGAGGGAAACAGAATTCACATTCAGTGTAAGGTAAGGAAACATTCTCCCAGAAGGCCGTGGGGCGGTTTTGCTCTATTTTTTAATAGAACAGCCGTGGGGTGATCGCGATGGCAGCGTGAGGCTGTTTACTTCTTGATGCGGTGATTTGTTCTGGCTTTCTAGGTCAAGGAAACGGGAGGCGTTGTGCTGTCTGGAGCGTACGTGGATTTACACGCCGTCACAGACTCGAGCGTCAGCCGCGGCCCGCCGGAGGCACGATCACATTAACACCATTCTGTTATCATACATACACAACAAACCTGCGAGTTTCACCAGAGAATGTTTGCGTTCATGTAGACAGATGAGCTTCAGAGCGATCTTGTGTTTGCCGAGATCAGACGCAGGATCAGAGATGTCGGCGCTGAGCTGGTGAAGAAGGTTAACGCTGTCTTTGGCTGGGAAATCACTAAAGATGGAAGTACAGTCAGACAGTGGAGTAAGTCGCGCTTAGCAAGCCTCAACAGTCTCTAACACACAGCTCTTGACATGGCAATGAAAACCGCTTTCTTTCAGCTATTGATCTGAAGTCAGGAGGTGGAGATCTTCACAGAGGAGAATACAAAGGCAAAACGGATGTGACCTTCACGGTGGCAGACGACGTCTTCATGGATGTGGTGCAGGGGAAAATAGACCCTCAGAAGGTAACAGAATCACACAGATCAGCAGACGCGTTTATCCAGTTACACACACCCTCAAGCTTCTCTTTCTTTCTCTGAAGGCGTTTTTCTCTGGCAAGCTGAAGGTCAGAGGGAATATCATGTTGAGCCAGAAGCTGGAGGTGATACTCAAGGACTACGCCAAACTGTGACCATCTGCAGTTTATTAACAGAGAAATCAAACGCTTTCATGTGATGATTTGCTGAATAGAATGCCGTTTCTAATTCTTATTGTTTTATTTAGATCTTGTTATCGTGAAGCGAAACACTAACGGCGTGATTCATTAATACGGTTTAATAAAAGCTGCTCATTTCTAACAAACTCGCACTGTGTGACAGTATGCGTCATGTAACAAATGACAGAAGCATTTACATTGTTGCATTAAATGGATTTATTTGTCATGATGTATCTGTATACTATACAGTCTGATTTACAGTCATTATAAAATTAAATTGATTTGAGTTTATTCACATTTGAGGTTAAAGGATCGTCTACATATCATCCTTATTTCACTTCAGATTCTTACACTTTTTTTCACGAGTAAAATAAATCAACTGAGCTCTGAGAGAAATGACCTTCATCATCTAAAATCTCACATGAGAAACACAAGTTTCAGAGTTTGTGCTCGGGGTCGATCGGTTGGAGGTAAAAGTAAAAAAAAGCCCTGAACAATCTTTCTAAAACTGAAATTCTGCAGAGCTCTTAATGATTATAAATATTTCTTAATATTTAACACAGATCTTTTTATACAGAATCATTTAATCATAAACTCAATAAATCTTCTTTGACATATTTACATCCCATAATAAAAGAAGCTGTAATCTTCACTCTGAAATCAAATTACATGAACATATTTACAATCTTTAAACGAATAATGAATCATTGTGCTGCAGCTGTCATCCATTCATTTCTCCACCTGTGCTCGTCTCTCTCAGAGTGTTTCTCAGACTCATCTGACAGACAGAAGCTCAAGTCTCAGGGTTTATTCTGTGGAATGATATATTTCAGCTCAGAACACAGAAGCAGGAAGTGATTTAACAGCAGGTGTATCTGCTCGTGTTGAGGAGACTGATCTGTGTTCATGAGCTCTCTAAACTAAATACTGTTTATTCTAGTAATATACAATACCTTCCCAATATTATTATTATTCATATTTGTACAACACAGAAACTACCACACGTAGTTTAACAGGAAGTTTATGTTTAAAGCCACTTCAGTAACTTCAAGGAAAAGGAATGAATGTCTGGTGAGCACCAGCGAGGAGGGATGGGGATATTTGATGGACATTAGGTAGAAATATAAGGACACTTATCACTATTTAAGTCAAGAGCACGATCACAACACTGCGTAGCAAGAGTTTGGATAGTTAAGGCTTTACTGATAAATATATATATCTTTATATAACTCCCTATAGAAATGTGCTTCAGTAAGTCTGTGCTGACGTGGACTGAGATCAGACAAACAGATTCTCTGGATTATTAGGGGATTGGCTGAGAATTGGAGCAGTGATGTCCGAGTCTCTCATATTGCTTCTCTTACCGTGTGCAAAGATTAAGAGTGTGCTACATAATAAACTTCACATGAGTTTTGATGGCGCCGTCGTCCGGCAGGACTCGCATCTTCATGGTTCCGTCCGCCCCGCAGGAGAAGACGTGATTGGCCGGGCCGGTTTCGATCTGCATGACGCCCATGCCGAGGTTGCGAAAGATGGACTGTCTGGCGTGTTCGTTGCTGAAGGTGTGTAACAGACTCTGGGTGGACATGCTCCACACCTGACACACACATCACGACAACATCACAATCATATTCTCTTCAATTTGTACAATGTTACACAAGATAAAACACTCGCAGAAAGAGCTCTATAGTTTATTAAGTGCCCCTAATTTTATTTCATTCATTTCATTTAAAAAAATATATTTTGGTGCTGTATATTTATGAAATGAGTCACATGTTAATTTTGTGATTATAACCATGACGATTTCTGATTAGTTTCAATAAAACTGTGTGGTAACAGTTAAAATGTATTAAAGGGGCAAAAGTGAGAAATCATTTACTCAAACCTGTATGAGTTTCTTTCCTCCGCAGAACACACAAAATGATATTTTGAAGAATGCTGATAACCAAACAATTGTATGAACAAAACCACTGGAACATTTCTCAAAATATCTTCTTTTGTGTTCCACTGAAGAAAGACTCACATGAGAGACTTTCATGTACACGGATCAGAGAAATGTCTCTCTTCAATATTAGTTCTCATTTAACTTCCATCTTTTATTGTTTCTTGACCAATTCACAGTTTCACAGGCAGTTAAATGTCAAGCTTTCTCACACCTTGATGTTTCCTTCAGCCGATCCGCTGATGAATCTTTCCTCTGTGGAGTCCACGGCCAGAGCTTTGACAGGAGAATCGTGAGCCTGGAAACTCTGTCTGTGAATCTTCTGACTGAGGTCCAGAACACTGACCCAACCCCTCCGGCCTCCGCTGATCAACAGCTGCTGTTTGGAGGCTAAAGCCAGAACGGTAGCGCCAGACTCATGGCAGCTGAACGCTGAAATCACACACAGGATTAACTTTGATTCATTCACACGGGCCGACGTGTGTGTGCGCGTGTGTGTGCGCGTGTGTGTGTGCGCGTGTGTGTGTGCGCGTGTGTGTGTGTGTGTGCGTGCGTGCGTGCGTGCGTGCGTCTTACCCTGCACCAGACTGTTGGCTGGTGTGACCAGCGTGTCCCACAGACAAACATTTCTGACAAGACAATAAAGAGAACATGTTGTGTGTTGGCTCTATGAAGATCTAAAGTGTGTGCGTGTGTGTTGCTCGCTGTACCTGTTGTCTGTCGACAGGCCTGCTGTGGCGATGAGAGACGATGATCCCACGAAAGCAAAATCATTGGCAGTTTTATTATGACACTGAAGTGTCTGCATGAAAAACAAAACACACGTCACACATGTGAGAGACTCGACTAAACCATCAGACTGATCCTCTTAAAAAATACATCTCACGCTCTTTACACAATGTTGGGCTCTTTGTTTCCGTCATAATGTTCTTGACTTTACAGCAGCTGATTTTAATATCTTCACACACACACACGTACATCATGTTGGTACATGATAGAATAAAACACACATTTACCAGAAATGGTTTGGGTGTGTTTCCACCGGTGCTGGTCTGCCACAGACTCAAAGCTCCGTCTGCATCTACAATCCCAAACTACACACACACACGCGCACTTCAACATAAACTACACAAACCCACACTTTGACACAAACTACACAAACTACACAAACACAGGTTTTGTTTACCTTGTTACCCTGATAGTTAAAGCGGATTCTTGTGACTCTGCAGTTTCCAGGGCTTCTGAAGCAGGTGATCTGCTGTGAATGTCCCCACTCAAACATCCGCACACTTCCGTCCTGAGCTCCGGTCAGATCTACACACACACAGAATCATGCGAGGAAGGTGATGATCAGGTCATTGTCACTGTGTGGCAGAGTGAAGCGTACAGTACTTACACTACAGCGGTCAACAGAAGAGGTTATATTCTTTAAAGGCTAGTTTGTGATATAGGACAGCGAATGAGAGGACAGAGAGAGGGGGGGGACTCACAGTAGGGCAGGGTGGGGTGTGATGTCATCCGTCTCACATTATTGATGTTTCTTTTGATGAGCTGCTTGAAGAAACAAAAGCAAGTCAATGTGGCGGTCAGTCTGGCATCTTTCCTGGTGTGTTTGATGACACAGGTGAAGCGTCTCACCACGGCCGCTCCTCGGCCCGTCTGCACGCCGCCCAGCCAGGGCATGTTGATGGGCGTACCGGGGCTGCTGTGCGTGTAGGGCGTGGTGCCGTGCAAAGCGGCGAAGTCATCACGAGCGTGGACCACCAGAAAATCATCGTTCCTGTCAAACAACGGTGGAGTTGCGATCAGAGGAACGGCACTGAAAACATTCACAACGCACCTGAGACCAGTGTCATCCACATCTCACCCTTTGACCTCCATCTCTGCCTCGTCGTCGATCCACGTCAGGATCTGAGTGGCCAGGATGGCGGAGACATCCAGCTCCTGGATCTCCTGAGTGGAGGCGATCACTAAACAGTTGCGATTGGCCTGGAAAACAGCGAGACGCTGATGAGATTTCAGCTCAGCCACAGAAAGCCGACAGAAGAACAGCAGCTCACTTTATTGATGGCGAAGGCGGTGATGAGGTCAGACTCTTTGTGGATGATGCGAGCTTTGGCCCCGGGGCTGCCCAGACCGCCCTCGATCTGCGTGAGAAATGAGACTCGCTGTGACATCACTGACACTGACTGCAGATCGGGTATATTATGAGAGCGAAGGGCAATAAATGTGAGGTGTTATGCGTCAGGAAGTGACTGAATGATGGAATGTGAGTTGACGTTCAGCTGATACCTGCTGTTGGTTGGGCTCCAGCAGCACAGAATGTTTCAGACTGTCAGTCTCCTGATTTATCATGACACATGCAGATCAATCCCACACATCAGAGAGTTAACACATGACAACACAACATTAATTACATCACATGCGTGAATTACTCAACAGACAGAGAAGAGATCACGAGAGATAAAGCACGCCAACAATGCAGATGGGGCTTATTTTAGTAACAAAGCAATGTGTGCGACACAAATACCTCATCCTGATCTCGTTTCTTCGTGAAGATGTTACGGATGAAGGTTTCCTGAACCTCTTCCTGTTTGACCAGAAACTGCCACAGACGTTTGACGGGCAGAGCCGAGCGCCTCCGAGACCTGAGACGGCAACATTAAACATTAAACTTCTTTCCTTCAGAAACCATACACACACACAAGCACATGTTGGTGTGCGGTTTACTTGAAAGGTGTATTGGCAGGCTCCAGCAGGGCTTTGTGCCTCAGAAGAGCCGGTCCAGACGACACGCTCTCGTCCTGCAGCTGTGTGGAGATGTACCATGACGGAGGACCTCCAAAAATCTCCAGCCTCTTCAACAACAACTGCTCCCAGCGCTGCAGGGTCTTCAGAGCCGCGTGACACAGCGGAGAACACACGGGCAGATCTAACACGCATCACAAACAGTCTCACACTTATTCCTGCAGCAGGCGCTTTTCTACGTGATGGCGTGTGAGCGCGTTTACCTAAGAGGTCATGACCGGCTGTTGGGTAGAAGCTCTTGAGGTTTAACAGAACCTTCTGCACCATGGCCAATCGCATCAAGCACCAGCTGCACGTGAACAACAGTAGTCACTTTTATCCAAATGAGGGTAACAATGGAAGCAACTGGCACAACATATGGACCACATATAAAAGCGTACGTGCAGTAAAACTGCTCTCATATAGCCCACCACTGTACACAGAGCGAAGGTTTTGGGGTTTTTTAAGGATAGAAAGACTAGAAAAGAGATAGAAGTCAGAAGTAATCGGTCAGGTGATTCTTAAAGATGGCAACAGAATCTGCTGATCTACATGACATCATCAGTGGGTCACAGTGCACGTGTCGTTTATCACGTGACCGCAGGGACTGAGACGCACCTGAAGGAGTTACTGTTAGAGTGTTCCTCATGAGGAGAGTTGAGATTAAACACATCATCATCTTCATCATCCTCATCCTCACTGCCTTGGCTTTCCTCAGAATCATATTCCACTCGACTGGCAGATGGAGGCACGTACGGCTTCATGGAAGAAAAAAGCACACAAAAGCATTCACACACACACACATCTATATAGAAACATAGAAACTCTCTAAACACAAACACAGACCTTTGCCATGAAGTAATCCCAGATACTGAGCTCGGGCGGCACCAAGCGTTCTTTAGAACCAGACGGTTCCCGCTCCTTCACGGGTCTGTCAGGAACATCTCTGGAGTGACTCCGTGAGGACTGAAGCCTGAAACGCCTCTGCTTACCTTCTGCATCTTCCACTAACACACAAGCACACAACATCACATGACATGACATCACTGCTCCTGTAATGCTTTAAGAACTTCTGTGTCGTGAAAAGTGTCACGTTGGTAACACAAGTCATGCATTCAGTCAAGCTGTAGAGGAGAGATGACAGATGTATTTGAATAAAAGTAGAAACCTGACGGTGAGCTGGACGTCTGCACCACAGGCGCAACACAAACACCGCCTCCAAACACAGCCACCCAGAGTCTGCTGTTGAGCGGATGAGCCACGATCCTGAAGAGCTGATGGGCGGAGTGAGTGGCCAGACCGTGAACAAACAGACTGAGGAAGACTGCGGTGAGGATCTCACACAGAAGCACGGGCAGACCGGCCTGATTCTCATCTCCTGAAGCGTTCAGCAGTGGAATGAGAGCAGCGATACCTGCAGAGATCATTCAGTGATGTGAGTCTGTGTGCGTGTGTGTGTGCGTGCGTGTTCGTGCGTGCGTGCAGGCGGGTGTTACCGGGCCACTGCGCAGGTGACGTGTTGGGCAGGACGGTTTCCTCCATGCTCACGCTCCTCACCGGGGGCTGATGGGTAAGCAGGACGCTCTGGTAGATGATGCCCGTGAAGGGATTCACATGACTGATGAGAAACAGAGACATGATGATCAATCGACACAAAGAACAGGAACAGAACAGATCTGTGTGTGAGAATGAAACTCACGTGTAATTGTGTCCGTCACACAGACACTGATAGATGCAGGCTGAGAGAGACGCCGCCAGTGTGTGCATCACATAAATCTGACGGGGCAGACAAACACATGATGACGGGAGACACACGGCACAACAATCACATTCTCGCGTCACACATCTCTGTGGTACCTTGTTGTCCACCACATCCGGCTGTGGCGGAGAGTCCAGACCGTTGATGGTGTGCAGGATATCATGAGTCAGATTGCTCAGGTGCACTATGGGATTGGCCACCACAGTTTTGGAGCGAGCGGTCCAGGCCAGCAGCAGAGGAACTGATGTGTGCTGTTGAGTGACGTCCTGATTGATGACAAACACATCCAGACATCATTCAGAAACACAAGAGCAAACACTTAAACAGCACATCAATTCTGTCACACAGCCGTCTGAGGGTCACCCAGCTCACCAGTAGGGCTGCAGGATTACTCCTACTTTAATCATGATAACCATCACAATTAACATAATCGTTGTGATAATAATGTTTTAAAAGCAGCACAAAACTCCTGATAAGGTCAGAAAATCATCACAAAGCTTGTGTCTTTTAAACTGACACTTTACAGGAGGTTTTTTTTTTGCTGAATTTCTACTATTTAATACATTTTTGCAAAACCCACAGTCGAACATGAAGGGTGACCAATAGTAATGATTTATAAAAAAATTAAGAAATTAAAAATGGAGTAGCAAGGTTTCATTCCGAAGGTCACAAAATGTTCATTATTGTGGTGGAGTGTTTAGATGATTGATTGCGTGCTTTGAAATACGGTGTTGACGAAGTTTAACAGCAGCAGATTATAACATAATCATTGGCTGTAAAGTATAGACCTAATAAACACGCTGAAGTGACATTAAAAACACAAGTTCTGCGGCCAGCTGCATAAAACTCTTTTAGACTAGGGTTATGGCTGGAATACACTACAAGACTTTTGCTCAGATTTTCAGTCTGGAGTTGTTGCAGAAAGTCTGCAGATTTGATCATGTATTGTTTTCTATGCAAACGTTCAAAAAGTCTGCTAGTGTATGATGTCTAGTTTTTTAAAAATCTGCTCAGAATTTAAAAGTCTTGTAGTGTATTCAAGCCAGTCGTCTAATTTCTCAGTTAAGACTGGTGTTTACTTTTTAAGTCAGTTGCACAAAATCTTATAAGGGTCTAATTTAAGATAAAAAAATGAAGACTCGTGGCCCTCCTGGCTCATTTTTCTTTAAGATCTATGTCGTCATGGAAACCAATAAACTGTAAACTGCTCTAGATTCAGAACATGCCTGACTTTGTGCTATACAGTCGCAAATATTTTATTAAATGGACAATAAGAAGAGGAAGAGATTTCAAAGACCAATAAAATCCACTGGAAATCTTTTATGAAAATGCTGGAGATTTATAGAATAGAATAGAAGAATAGAATGGGCTTTATTGGCCAAGTATGTTTCCACATATGAGGAATTTGTTATAGTGACAGAAGCTCCACAGTGCAACAAAAAGACAGCAACGGGACAGAAAACAGATGAAAAAAAGAATAATATTAATAATAATAATTTTGTGTACATCTTTGATGGTTTGTGAAACTGACCGATTTACACTATTAATGTTCTCAGTTACTGTAGTTCGCGCTTTGTTTTTATGATTATTTGCACTGAAATCACTACATTTGTTCATTTAAGTTGATTTGGCAACGTTGTATTTCTCTAATATGCAAATATTTTCATCAAAGAAAAGCTGGTTTAGCTCCTACTGGCGGCCATTTTGTGTTAAGTTGTTCGGTGTCTTACTTTTTCCACAATATAGACGGACTTACAAAAGACAACCACGAGCTTATTTATGCAACAGTCTTTCTTCACGGACTTTAGTGTCAGACTAATTCTTAGACGCTGTCTTAAAACCATGGCTACATATGCAACCGGCCACTGAACTGACCAAATAATGGTGATTAAAATGTTGAGCAAAATAATGGCGATGATCATTTTACCCATGACCGTGCAGCCCTACTCAGGAGTAAAGATTACCTGCTGAGACTCCTGCAGTAAGAGAATCAGCTCCATTCTGACGGATGCCAGACCTGCGCCGTGAGAGCCGTGCAGGCTGCAGTAACTGAGGAAGATCCGCAGCAGCGGCTGGTTCCTCTGAAGCCAGAGTCTGCGTCTGTGCTGCACGTCTCCACCCCGGACCTCCGGATGGTCTCCGGTGCCCACCTGACTCAGATCCACAGAGATGCCTTCAGACAGTCGCTGGAGTAACGGGTTATAACCACAGCACCTCTGCAGGGCCGCCACCCCTCGCTCCAGCCAGTGACACAACTGATGACGCAGTTTCCCTCCATCCAGCTCGTAGCCCGTGGACAGCGTCCGTAACTCTGTGGTGAGAATCTTCAGACAGGAGCTGAACTTCAGCTGAGCAGCCAGAATGTCCTCGCCGAGCGACTCGTGGGTTGTGTTCTCTGTGCCAGAGGAGGAGGAGGCCGCGTCTCGAGGGACACTGTTGTTCTCCGGGTGGATGGTCTTCATCGCCAGTCCAGACTCCTCTTCCTCAGAGTCGTCTTTGTCACTGTCCCACTTGAGCTCCAGAGGTTCATCCTGTAGGGTGACGGACGGCTGACTCCAATCAAGACTGAGCAGAGAATCAGACTGACTCGTCTCTCGAGGAGACGACAGAGAATCAGACTCAAAGCCGTTCATCAGAGAACCGGACAGAGACGGATTCTCTTGGCTGAGGAGCGCCTTGGACCGTTTAACAACCTTTGGCATTTTGGAGAGGACTTCTAAAGCCAGCATGGGACAGCCGGCCTGTAAGTGTGCGTGAGCGGCGGTGAAGAACAGTCTTCTTTCCATCAGACTAATGGAGTCGCTCACGCGGCCCTCGGCCGTCAAGGCCACTTTAGCTTGATCTGAGGAGCCCAGATGACGGCGGAGCAGCAGCGGATGAACCCGGAGGAACGTGTAGAAGTTAAACACGTCAGGATTACAGGGAGAGGTGGCTGCCGTCTCTGAAACCACAACCATAAAAATATCTCTGAACCGAGGCTATCACACTTGTTTTGATATTTAGAGTGTGCAATCAGGTGCTGTTCACACCAAAAGCTTATTTTCTCTCACCGTGATCAGATATATCTGCGTGAATATGAGGCTGTTCAAGCAGAGTGTCCAGAGCCCTGCTGTAGTCATCTAACACCCAGCGTGCCATACTGCGTAAGAACGGATCCTGATGGGCCGGGATCTGCTGCTCGTGACCCAGAACGTGTCTCTGGAGGATTCGTTTGTAAGTGCCGGACATCTCAAACTCAGACTCGTACAGTCGACAGATGACCAGAGCCAGCTGAAGGTCCTGCATCTTCTCTATACAAACCTGATCATGTGTGACGACACATCTCATGACAACACGCATGTTTAAAGAGAAATCCACATCACAAACAACAGATAAGAACGTCATACCTCCACAGCGTCTTTCAGAGATCCAGCCAGCAGAAAGAAAGCGGCAGAATGTTGGAAGCGTTGTTTTCCCAGCAGAGAGAAAGCATTCTTTAACGCTGCCTTTCTCCAACGATCCTCACTGAAGTTATTACTGAAGAACGCTGTCATCTTCACGTTATGCTGAGATCTTCAACACACACACAAGATCTCAGAAAACAGATGCTGGTGGTATTCGCCGCTACATCATTTACATGTATTCATTACATTTATGCATTTGGCATTTCGCTTTTTATCCAAAGCGACTTACATTTCATTATTCTACACATTTTTTTTCCGATTATGTGCAATCCCTGGGATCGAACCCATGACCTTGGCGTATGCTCTAACCACTGAACTACATGACCATTCATTCATTTAGACGCTTTGATCCAAAGTGATTTATAAGAGAGCACATTACACAAGTCTACACAACACGTGTGTGTGTGTGTGTGTGTGCGTGTGTGTGTGTGCGTGTGTGAGTGCGTGTGAGTGCAAGTGTGTGTGTGTGTGTGGACTTGGTTTTTATATGTTAGTGGGGACCTAAACCTGAATACACACCAACACATGGGGACTCGTGTCACCGTGGGGACCAAAATTGAGGTCCTCATGGGCAAAAAAGCTAATAAATTGTACAGAACAATATTTTTACAAATCTAAAAATGCAAAAAGTGTTCTATGATCTTTAGGTTTAGGGATAGGGTTAGGGATAGGGGATAGAATATACAGTTTGTACAGTATAAAAACATTACGCCTATGGACTGTCCCCACGGGGATAGTCAACCAAAGCCTGTGTGTGTGTGTGTGTGTGTGTGTGTGTGTGTGTGTGCGTGTGTGTGCGTGCGTGCGCGTGCGTGCGTGTGTGTGTGTGTGTGCATGTGTGCGTGTGTGTGTGTGTGTGTGTGTGTGAGTGAGTTACCTGTAGAGCCCCCAAACAACAGCTTTCTTCTTCATGGCCAGAAAAAACAAAGCTGCGTCTAAAGGGTCATTGTTCCTCTGATATGAGGCTTTAGCCACCTGTTGAAAGATCACAGATTATTCATCAAAACTGTTAAGGAGACAGAGTTTAACAACATTATACATGCAACCTAAAATCTATTAATGTATATATTTCACAGCACGCTGTCATCTTCCTTCAACACTGTCTGAAATCATACATGCGCTCATTAAAAACACGCTCATCTAACAACTAACATAGCTACAAACCCGATTCCAAAAAAGTTGGGACACTGTACAAATTGTGAATAAAAAAGGAATGCAATAATTTACGAATCTCATAAACTTATATTTTATTCACAATAGAATATAGATAACATATCAAATGTTGAAAGTGAGACATTTTGAAATGTCATGCCAAATATTGGCTCATTTTGGATTTCATGAGAGCTACACATTCCAAAAAAGTTGGGACAGGTAGCAATAAGACGCCGGAAAAGTTAAATGTACATATAAGGAACAGCTGGAGGACCAATTTGCAACTTATTAGGTCAATTGGCAACATAATTGGGTATAAAAAGAGCCTCTCAGAGTGGCAGTGTCTCTCAGAAGTCAAGATGGGCAGAGGATCACCAATTCCCCCAATGCTGCGGCGAAAAATAGTGGAGCAATATCAGAAAGGAGTTTCTCAGAGAAAAATTGCAAAGAGTTTGAAGTTATCATCATCTACAGTGCATAATATCATCCAAAGATTCAGAGAATCTGGAACAATCTCTGTGCGTAAGGGTCAAGGCCGGAAAACCATACTGGATGCCCGTGATCTTCGGGCCCTTAGACGGCACTGCATCACATACAGGAATGCTACTGTAATGGAAATCACAACATGGGCTCAGGAATACTTCCAGAAAACATTGTCGGTGAACACAATCCACCGTGCCATTCGCCGTTGCCGGCTAAAACTCTATAGGTCAGAAAAGAAGCCATATCTAAACATGATCCAGAAGCGCAGGCGTTTTCTCTGGGCCAAGGCTCATTTAAAATGGACTGTGGCAAAGTGGAAAACTGTTCTGTGGTCAGACGAATCAAAATTTGAAGTTCTTTTTGGAAAACTGGGACGCCATGTCATCCGGACTAAAGAGGACAAGGACAACCCAAGTTGTTATCAGCGCTCAGTTCAGAAGCCTGCATCTCTGATGGTATGGGGTTGCATGAGTGCGTGTGGCATGGGCAGCTTACACATCTGGAAAGGCACCATCAATGCTGAAAGGTATATCCAAGTTCTAGAACAACATATGCTCCCATCCAGACGTCGTCTCTTTCAGGGAAGACCTTGCATTTTCCAACATGACAATGCCAGACCACATACTGCATCAATTACAACATCAAGGCTGCGTAGAAGAAGGATCCGGGTACTGAAATGGCCAGCCTGCAGTCCAGATCTTTCACCCATAGAAAACATTTGGCGCATCATAAAGAGGAAGATGCGACAAAGAAGACCTAAGACAGTCGAGCAACTAGAAGCCTGTATTAGACAAGAATGGGACAACATTCCTATTCCTAAACTTGAGCAACTTGTCTCCTCAGTCCCCAGACGTTTGCAGACTGTTATAAAAAGAAGAGGGGATGCCACACAGTGGTAAACATGGCCTTGTCCCAACTTTTTTGAGATGTGTTGATGCCATGAAATTTTAAATCAACTTATTTTTCCCTTAAAATGATACATTCTCTCAGTTTAAACATTTGATATGTCATCTATGTTGTATTCTGAATAAAATATTGAAATTTGAAACTTCCACATCATTGCATTCTGTTTTTATTTACAATTTGTACAGTGTCCCAACTTTTTTGGAATCGGGTTTGTACATGTGAACTGTTTTACATGTCAAACCAAACATGCAAAAACATTCCTGTGTGAATGAACCTAAATGTGAATATAAACATTGATTCATTATTCTCACACACCAGTCTCCAGTGAAATCTAATGTAAACACACACGCACGCACGCACGCACGCACGCACGCACGCACGCACGCACGCACGCACGCACGCACGCACGCACGCACGCACGCACGCACGCACGCACGCACGCACGCACGCACGCACGCACGCACGCACGCACGCACGCACGCACGCACACACACACAGAGAAGACAAGAGCGCTTTGTCAAACCTTTTCAATGCATCTGCGCAGTTTATTAGTGCTCCTGAGCCACCAGCCCACACCCATCGCTCTCAGCTCCGGCCATGTGGGATCTTCTCTCTGTAGAGCTGGAAGTGTGTGCAGAAGTTCCTCCTCGGCCTCTGAGTGAAACGCCCAGGCATAATGACAGGTGGATAATCCTGTAGAGCCACACAGAGACACCTCAGACGCACAGCTGAAAGATCTAACCCTTCCTACCCTCATTCATGTGTAAGCATGTGAAATACCTTGGCGGAGGAGCTGAACTCGATGAGCCGGAGGTAACGACGTCAGGAGGAAAGTGTGCAGACGTACAGCCAGCAGAAACTTCAGGCCACATTCATCCAGCGTCTCTCCACCTGAATAAAGACAACACAACATTTAAACATCTCTCAAACACATCAACAACTCAACAGCGAGAGCTCATGATGTAATGACCTCTGCCTTTCCCTTGACTCTCTCCAATGTCTGTGCTGGTGGAAGCGATTGTGTCCGCTAAAGCCATCAGAGACATCTGTTCCATCCGCGTCAGACCCGGCAGACTGGAGTGCAGCAGGTGACTGGATAACACCTGCGCATGCTCGGGACCGAAGAACGTGGGGCTGTACTTGGATAGATCAATGACTTTGACATTTCCGTCCTCCTCGTCGGCACCGAAAGGATCTGCTTCGTCCGTGCTGAGACCTGAGGTTTGGAAGAGCTCATCGTAGGTGTCCGTTCGGCTGGACGTACGAGCACCGTCGGCCCGTTCTTCGGCTCGGGGAGCGGTCTCCTCGTCAGCAGCTAACAGCGAGTATAAGGGCAGCGGGGGGATAGAGTCGATCTCTGTGTAGTCCGAGCTCTCGCTCTTGCTGAACATCTTTGGGTCTCTGGCGGTGCTTCCGCTGGCACTGATGGTGAGAGAGCGCAGACGCCGTTCGTGGCTGACCGGGGCATCTTTCAGAGACACAACCTCCCCGGCAATGCACTTCACCAGATGGGATAGGATGGCTTTGGCCCGTTTGACCTTGCCGAGGTCCATGAGCTCTAACAGCTGTACCGGATGATACTGGGCCAGAGTGGGGAAGAGGTGATGAGCTGCCTCAAATAACCCAGAATCCTCCAGCTCTGCTGGCAGGTCATACACGGTTCTCTTTCCGCTCAGCTTCTGAGCCAAACTAGTCATTGACCTGGTGAGGCCCTTCTTAGGAGGATTCGGACTGAGCCCCTCCTGTTTCACAGCGGCAGGAAGAGATGTCATGCTACCCGTGCCGACGCTGTTCTCTCCGGTGGTGACGGCCGGTTTGACCGGGGCCGGAGGCTGCCATTGAGAGTACACGTGCATCTCACAGTCCATCCCGACCACCAAGATGCCATCTCGCACCCAAGACAGAGAGACGGGAATGGGCAGCGACCCCTCGACGGATGACACCAAATCCACTACTCGCAGGAGAACCAGACGAGAGGAGCAGCGCTGCTGGCCGCTGTCAGAGAGTCCCAGCTCCAGAGGCTTTCCCGAAAGCATGCCGTACATGTAAAGTTTGGATACCAGACCCACGGTTAAGATATGAGAACCATCCTCTCTGGAAACCCAGTCCAAATGAACCTGTCTCCTGCTGACAGCTAAACAATCGCTAGTGAGCACGCATGAATCCCTGACGCTGGGTACCATCAAGCTTTTGTCACAGTCATTGCTATCAGGACTATAAGAGCCGCTGATCTTCAGCGTTTGTTCCAGGATCCACTGAGAGCCGCCTGTGGATTCACACTGGAATATGCTGACGTGCACGAGGGGTTCGGCAGCGCCACCGCGAGGTCTCTCTGACCTGTGTGCCACCACCACTCTGCAGGTGTGACAGCAGCTGAGATCCATGAGCTGTCCAGAAACACTCAGAGCACTGCTGTTGACCAACCCTTCCTCTACAATCAGAGGCCACTCCTCCCACACGTATGATGTTTTCTCGGGAGTCTCGGGGTCAAAGACAGCGTTACACCTCCAGAATCTGACAGTACCATCCGAGCAGGACGTGGCCAGCAGATACGGAGCCCGTCCGGCTGGCTGCAAGGACGAAGAGCTCAGGTGACCTGCAATAAGAACAGGGTTTTTCAGCTGATTTGATTTTGAAACACTGAATGAGATCAATCATCTGCTGTTTATTTCACCTGCAGCGGGTGTTACACGAATGACCTCGACACCCTCCGGCAGATGGAGCTCCTGACAGAAAACTTTAGTGTGTGTAAGAGTGAGGTGACAGGCGCTCTGAAGGTTGGATGTGCTCTGCTTTGATCTCTGGGTTTGTGTTGAGCTGAACGTCTCAAACGGTGATGACGTATGGCTTTGATCTGAAACAACATCAATAAACGTGACGATGAATCAACGGAGAAATGTTTACAGTCTACTGTATCGTTCTGGTCTTTTAACACAAATCTCACTTTGTTTGAACACAGAAGCAATCTTAAATTGAACTTCCATTACACTCTTAAAATCCATCACAAACCCATATTGACAGGATCAGCCTCTAGATGAAGATGCCACATGTGTAGAATTGATCTGCCGCTGTGAGAAAACTCCAGCACCACCAGAAAGAATCGAGCGGAGAAGATGGTCCGGCTGGAATCTGAACGAAGAACAAGAGCTCATGAACTCACACAGACACAGAACAGAACGAGTGCTGTGATCATATCAGAGAGAATCTCTCCATACCAGAATCCTGCAAACCATCATCTGATTTCTCATTTCCCAGGATCAGATCTTCCTCAAACACGTGCAGGAGCTGCGTCTGTTTGCCCTGCTGTAAAACCAATAACACAAGATCAAAACATCTCTCTTGATATTTCACTTCTCTACCGGATCTTATACGTACAAAATCTGTGATGGCATCCAGCTCAATAATGCAGCCCGGTCTGTCCGTAGATTGTTGACTGATGATATTAAAAACTTCTCCAACATATTTCTGAAAAATCAATCACATGACAAATGATTCTCTTTTATGGAATTGTATTGTGTATGTATGTGTGTGTGTGTGTGTGTGTGTGTGTGTGTGTGTGTGTGTGTGTGTGTGTGTGTCTTACAGAGATGTCAGGGTTAGAGAGTTCACTCAGCAGTTTTTTGGCCTCAATAACAGCCTGATAGAGTCTGAGCGAGTGACCGTCACTGGCTACAAAACAGGCACTGGGTGAGTTACCGTACGCACCTTTGGGAAAGAAATGAAATATGAATGGACCAACAGTAACATCCCATTAGCTTCAAGCAGAAAAACATGCTCGACTTCACCAATGAAACTTTTAAAGATATACAGTAAATATTCATGAACGCTGAATACACATTTATGAATATTCAATGTAGCAGTTAAAACGCAGCAGATGTTTACCGGCACAGCCGTCACAAATAACACAAGAGTGCTTTTCCCTGTTTCTGCCTTGTTACACCATCAGACTGAACTAGTCCACATTCCACAACAAACCAGGAAAGGTTTCATCACAAATCCACCTGTTCATGCTGTTATATGACATTTAGAACAGCAGTACTGTATTATGAGTCTGTCTTAGGCCCAATCACATATACTAGCCCTACACCCTACCCTACCCCTCTGTTTAGTGCGTTCGCGTTCACGTGCGTTCACGTTCTGTCATCATTTACTCACTCTCAGATTGAACGCACTGGAAGATGTCTGGAAGCTTGTCAAATATTGATAATATAAGCTTGGCCATTGACTATGGCAATAAATGTGGATGAGATCTGACATTCTTCCAAATATCTTCCCGTGCGTTTAGCAAAACAAAGACATTTATACAGGTTTGGAACAATATGAGGGTAAGTAAATGATGACAGAATTTTCATTTTTGGGTGAAGTATCCCTTTAACCACCATGGTTGCTCACGCGAGTCTTCTTTTTTTTTCTTTAATAAAGGTTTAAATAACAAATAATCATTTGGTTTATGTTAAATTTAATCAAGTTCATATTCATGTTCTTGAATACTGTTGAAACGTTGCCAAATGTCGCTAAAATTTGCTAACGTCCCGCATTACTGACCCAGCTGTAAAGAATGCCGCGGTCACACTAGGCTTTTTTTTCACATTTTGCTGACCCATAAAACATCGATATGCAATGCCGTGACCTGTTCAGTTGAGGGAAATGCTAATAATAATCGCACAGCCAATTTTGTAAAATACAGCTTTAAAATAACAAACACAACAATACATGAGAATTCATGATGTGTGAATAAAACCATCATTATTTTATTCAGGGTTTTTCTGCCTGCTATACGCAGGGCTCTGAGTAGAAATGTCACATAGTGTGACCGCGGCATTACTCGATACTGACATCCGGTTATGCACCAGTGCCTGCACAGCTGTGATTATGACCCAATCAGAACCGTACTGATGGACAGAACTCTTGAGGGTGTGATGTGGCTTTAGACACAGAGGAAGACATCCTCACCGAGGCAGTTGCTGGGAATGAGCGTGGGCAGCCAGGCCACGTTTGAGAACGCTGATGCGTGCAGCGAGTTGATCCTGGCCAGTTCTGACACGCCCCCCGAGAACGACAGCGGCCCCACCGGATCCACCCGCCACAGGATCAACTCGCTGTAAATAGCGTTGGGGGAGACGCCACCTGATGACGCTCTGCTCCTGTGAGACGAGGCGCCGAGGTCGGAGGGCTGGGGCGGTCCAGCACCCCCGTCGGGTGTCTTTAGGGCATTGTGGTGTGAGGTGGTGAGCAGCAGAGGCAGCAGAGAGTGACAGGCCAGATCGTTGAGGTGAAAGCGATGGCCGCAGTATCGTGATTTATGAGAGACGCTGAGCACCGTCGAGAAGGCGGAGTCCTCCGCAAAGCTGACGGCCCATTGGTTAAGGGAGCCATCAGCGTGTTTGGAGATCATCAGGACGCTGGGGGTGAAGATGCTGAGACGCAGGTTGTTGGAGGCGGGTTTGTTCTGACCCAGGCCGATCAGAGCGGAGGTAGAGTGGGGCAGACCCGCGGGCCGCTGACGCCCGTGCTGAATGGCCAGGTCCACGTTTTTGTTGCAGGCGTACATCACAACGCTGCGACTGAGCGAGTTGGCATCACCAGTGGGGAAGGCCACAGGAATTCGTGATACGAAGGAAACCTGGAAACAGAGAAGGAGTTAACAGTGTGCTCACATTCACGAGAGATCACTAAAGCTACATCAAGAACTGCTCTTCATATAATTCAAATGGATAATGCAGCGAGAAACCTGCGCCTGTCGGAACATGCCGGGCTGGTATTCATCCAACCAGTCGACGTTCCACACCAGCAGCGATCCGTCCATCGGGTGAATGCTGAAGAGCATATCTGCAGCTTTGTTCCAGTTACTCAGCAGCACGTCCACCTGATGATCTACAGCAGCCGCAGGAAGAGAGGCCGAGCCGCCCACGCTGTCCCCATCCTCATCTACGTCTACAGAGAGATTCATTAAACTTGACTCATGCCAATGGAATATAACAGCGTCCCGTCAGGAGGAGAGCTTACCATTCTGCTCGACGCTGCTCCTGAGCTGCTGAAGAAACACCTCCATGTTCAGCGTCAGGTTCAGCTCTTTGTTATTGAGCCAGTGAACGGTGAAGGTGCCGCCCGGTTCCTCCTCAGAGCCACTCATAGATGAGATGGAGGGCAGCAGAGGGATGTCTGCACACAAATCTTACCGTTACATTCGCTTGACAGGCTCGGTTCACAACAACATGACATTTCTAAACACTGATGATATTAACGCTTTTGTTGTTTTCTAGCAAATGACAAACATCAAGGTGATGCACGAAAGCAGATTTTCAGTGAATAATGTCTTATATTTCACTCTGTTCATGACACTGAGATATGGTGATATAATGAACAGTGTTGATGATGTGTACATGATCATTACTAAAAGACTTCTTCCTCATAAACTTGAGTTGGTAAGCCATCATCAGTTATTCTCATTAGTGAAGGTTTAGGGGATAAAATATAGGGCGTACTCACATTGTCCCAATCGAACCGCGCCCAGGCACGTTTGACCCCTAAAGCCTGGTTCGATTGACTAGCGTAAGTGCTTGCAACCACGCTCGGGTGCGGTTCACTTGCTGCGCCCTGGCCTGGTTGGAAGAGGTGGGCTGGAGCGCAGTTTGGTTTGGAAAGGGGGCAGTATGAGCACAAATCGCGCTGGAGCGTGGAACTGAAAGCATGACGTAAATTCTGCGACTGTCAATTCCTCCCCGAGATTCAGCCGTCACCGTAAAAAACATCTGATACAAAGCACACTACACGTGCAGGCGTGTCGCCGCGGCCAAAACTACTCCAGATATCAGGTTTGTCAACCATAATGCAACACTGTGTGTAACGATCGGCTTTATGATAAAGTACGCAAGGGTGATTTAAAAGCACAATGAGCCGTTTACTCTCGTATCGCTCTCGTATGACATGACATCATTTAAGCAGATCGGTCCGTGCAGCGCACACATGAAGTTAAACACCTATAATAAGCCCCAAACTGAACATTGCTATGGATTCCGTTGTGCTGAGAGGGATCGCTTTGTTTACGTTTACTTCGAAGCAGTCGCATCGTAATGATGGTGCCCGGGTGTGGATGGTAAAGAGCAATGTGAGCGCAGGCCAGCGGGGGAGTGGGGAGGGGGACAATCGTGCTCAGGCACAGTTGAGAGCAACTGGGATATATGCAAGTACGCCCATACAGTTTGTAGAGTATGAAAAACATTTCTGGACTATATGGACTGTCCCCACGGAGATAATAACACACGGAGAGTGTGTGTGGGGACCTAAACCTGAATGCACACCAACACATGGGGACTCGTGTCACCGTGGGGACCAAAATTGAGGTCCTCATGGGCACAAAAGCTTATAAATTGTACAGAACAATATTTTTAAAAATCTAAAAACGCAAAAACTTTTCTATGATCTTTAGGTTTAGGGGTTGGGTTAGGGGATAAAATATACAGTTTGTAGAGTATGAAAAACATTACGCCTATGGACTGTCCCCATGGAGATAATAAACCAGACGTGTGTGTGTATGTGTGTGTTACCTGTGGCCGGGTTTATGCTGGCAGCGATGTGAAAGTGACAGAGAGAGTTGGCGTGTAGGATGTTGGTTCGGTGGCTGTAATGTTTGTTCTGCTGTTGAGGAAGAGGGCCTGTATACGACAGCTGAGACAAACCTCTCACCTGCTCTCTCCACGAATTCTTCAGGTTCAGCTGAAACCACAAATAATGTTCTTCAGGACAATGATGATGTGTATTCCGAAAACCACGCATTCACTGAAAGGTCATTCTGTGTCAACTTAACCACAGGTCAACCGAGACACAGAATAAAATTCATTGAAAAAAAAAACCAGGGTTCCTGACATGGAATGAGCCGGCTTTGACTATTCTCAGATGGGCCGGCATGATCTCACCTCCAGCGGGTTGTGTGTGGCGCTGTTGCTGGAGGATTTCTTCACATCACTGTTCATATTGCTGTGTCTGCTGAGTCCCGACAGAAGACAGTCACTGGGTAACAGCGTCTCGGCCCAGAGTCGACACACACTGTCCTTACAGCAGGTCAGCAGAACATTACACACTGCACCTCTAGAGAAAAACACACGCCGCTCTGTCAAGTCCTCAAAGCTCACGTGTACATCATGTCCCATGATTCCTCCACTCACCTGGGCATGTACTTGCTGGTCTTCCTCCAGGTGAAACCGGTGACGGAGCGAGGGTGAGCCAGGTAAATGAAGGAGAAGTTGATCTCTGCTCCAGAGCGCAGGTCAGCGGGAGTGAGCAGTTTAGTGACGTCTACCTGCCATCTGCTGGAGCTGTACCACACCTTCACCAAACAGTCATCCTGCAACCAGAAAATCCCTCAGTAAGACTTCACTTCACCTAGTACTTCACTTCCTGTGATTCCAGACTGGCCACACATGGATTTATCATTTCGTTCATACTGACATCAACACACGTGCTTGTGTACATGTCTATATTTAAAGTGGTCAACCACTGAGATGCACAAAGACACACGCAGCACAAACCTGTCCAGCAGTGGCAAAAAACTCTCCATCTGGAGAAAACTGGATGAAATGAGTCGACGCGGCCGTCCTGCAACATTTCAGAAGAGTGAGATATCACTGCATCTGTTTGACGTGGCGTTTGAGAAAAGCAGAGGAACATAAGATGAATACTGACTTGCACTGCCAAACACATCTCCACGAGCTCTGTGGATCAGAAGCCGCCGCCTGTCGCTCCTCTTCAGCATCTGGACTGATGTGCAGGTTACACCACAACTGAAGAGACGATGAGCCGGTCAACAGACACGTACCTGTAAAGAGCCAGGAGACAGGAGAAAGATGAGCCGCTGACCTCTGACAGGAGGAGTCAGACAGACGTCACAGGTGTTGATGTACCTGTGGGATGCCACGTCAAGATGTGTGCCACTGACTGCACAACAAACTGACCGCTCTTCTGCCAGTGATAATTCAGCTTCTGTTGAACAGAAAACAACAATCAGTGACAGAACAACAAGACTCTGTGAAAGATTTGATGAGAAAAGAAGACACGCCGCACCTGTGCTTTTCCTCGTGGACTGACCTCTACAGGCTCGAACACGCAAATAATGTTTCCGTAAGATGCTGCGATCTGTCGATGCAAAAACAGACCAGGTTTGAATCATCCAATAAATGCTGCTATTCTTGGCTAGTCAAGTGTGAGTACAGCAGTGAACGATGCGAGTGATCTCCACTAATGCACGAAGAACACAACGCGTTTCTGTGTGTTTCTCACCTGACCCCCCTGCAGCGAACAGTCCACACAGCCCACCTGAATGTTCCCGTGTTTGGCTCCTGGGATAATCTGGATCCTCTCAAAATCACTGCCCAGAATGACCACGTCACAGCCCGAGGCGTACGCCTGTCACAACAGCACACGACACGTGAACATATTCACCGGAATGAGAGCAGTGATATAACCCCACACACATCACAGTACAACAGTCTTCACATCAACACAAACAAGTGTTTCCATAGCTTCTCGAGCAGGCCTCAGGTCCCACATAGACAATACACTTTGGTTAAAAGCATCTGCCAAACACATACATATGTACTTCAATGAGTTTCTTGCGTTTACCGTGAACGGCTGGTTGTTTATACTGCCGACAGAGAAGCTGTTGTCTCCGGGGTTGACGGCCCCTGTCAGGACCTGGTGGAGGTTCATTGTTCTTGGCACACTTGAGTTTCAGGATGACGCCCTGAACCCAAACAGAATCGGTGAAAGATGACCATCATCAGTCAAAATAACCAACATAAGCCAAAACTTCGCTTCATCACATCTGTAACGCACTGGATCGTCTGAGATATTTGTAGTGGTGTGCTTGAATTTTCCTCAATCCATTAAGAATTGAATAAGTAAACAATAAGACGAGTGATAAGGGCTCATGTCAGACTAACACTAGACACTGACAACTTAATAAACATGGTCACTTCTTCAAATACAACCTTAAGACACAATATACATCGATACACTAACCCAACCCAAACCCAAAAGAAAGTAACCCGCTGATACTCTCAGTCACATCTGGAGCGTGATGAGTCAGTCAGCCAGTGTCACTCACGTGATATCAGTCATGTCAACTCTAAAGCTTTTAACTCTTTTAAATAGTATGGCAACTGGTCAATGTTTTAGATATTGTACTCTTGAACCCTTAACCATTTGTTTATTTGTGTGTTGAATAAGGTGTTGACATTTTTCACTCCAGTGAGTTTAATCAGAGCGCGAGCTCACTGACAGCTTCATTAATGTCACCATTTTTCAACACTACCATCTGATTCTCACGGATCTGCACGGTTTAAATGTACAGTGAGTGTCACTATAATCGTGGTTATTTCACGTCTGTTAATTCTTTTTGGAAGCCGTTCCTATAATTAGCATATAGCATTAGCATGACGGCAGACGAACATGAGAGATGAGATAAAACCAACAAGTTCACACTCGTCTTACCTCACACACGGCTTTCATTGATGTTTAAATGCAAATATAACGCGTGTTCCTCTCATTATGAGAGATAAATAACACAAACAATGATTTTACTGGTGTTTGTATGAAGAGTCTCTGATCTGCGGCTCGGGAAGTGAAGTGACGCGCGCAATGCATCGTGGGACTTGAAGTTCCTACTCATAGCCTCACCACGTAAAAGTTCATTTTACACGACGTTACTTTCGCAAATAATAACACACTAATTTATTCAACCGTCTTCTACTGTGCATAAGTCGTGTGAGTGCTGGAGTTTATCACAACAAAGGATGGAATATATCAATATTGTTACATTACTGCGACCTGCATCAATTCAAGCGTTACTGTTGTCACTCAACCATGTGTCTCTTACAGGTCCTGGTGAATAGGCCATATAAAACAACTCTACTTTAACTGTTAGGTTAGTATGTACAGGACACACATGTTAAATAGATACAGCAGTAACAGAACACGTAGAACACAATGAAGGTTCCCAAACCTGTCGTGGAGGTAATTGTCCTGCACATTTTGCTTCTCTCTCTCTCTCTCTCTCTGTCTCTCTGTCCAGGGGTCTGAAGCAGATATTCAAGGTCACCGCTGGAAAATCCAGACATGATGTTGAGGATAAATACATACATATGAGTTAGAGCATAAAGTAATGGAAAAGCCGAAAGAAAATGCACACACAAGACATTTCTGGTAAATGTTGTGATCTCATTTGTGTTATTTATGTGTTGAGATGACTTATCCATTTATTCTGTCCCAAATAAGGAAGGAGTATATGTGTGTAAATGTTTGACTGGTTGTACAGTGTGTGTGTGTGTGTGTGTGTGTGTGTGTGTGTGTGTGTGTGTGTGTGTGTGTGTGTGTGTGTGTGTGTGTGTGTGTGTGTGTGTGTGTGTGTGTGTGTGTGTGTGTGTGTGCGTGCGCGTGTGCGTGTGCTAGGGCTGGGCTGAGTGTGTGCACATTATAGTGTGTGTGTGTTGTGTGTGTGTGGTGTGTTGTGTGTGTGTGTGTGTGTGTGTGTGTGTGTGTGTGTGTGTGTGTGTGATTGTGTGGGAAGGGTAAACCCTACGGTATGGGGACAAAATGTCCCCACAAAGATGGCAATATCCAAAATCCTGTCCTTGTGGGGACATTATTTTGTCCCCATGAGGAAACGAGATTATAAATCATACAGAATGAACTTTTGTGAAAATGTAAAAGAGCAGACAGTTGTGTGTGATTGTTAGGGTTAGGGGTAGGGAATATGATATACAGTTTGTACAGTATAAAAACCATTGCGTCTATGGAATGTCCCCATAAAACATGGAAATCCAACTTGTGCGTGCGTGTGTGTGTGTGGACATGTTTTTATATCCCGGTAGGGACCTAAACCTGAATGCACACCAACACATGGGGACTCGTGTCACTGTGGGGACCAAAATTGAGGTCCTCATGGGCACAAAAGCTTATAAATTGTACAGAACAATATATATTTTTAAATAAAATAAAGATAAAATATACAGTTTGTACAGTATAAAAAACATGTCCCCACAGAGATAATAAACCAGACATGTGTGTGTGTGCGTGTGACATCTGAGCTGACTGCATCAATCCATTAGACAGATGATGACACTGCGGTGCTGTTCCTGCACTGAGGACAAATATACAGTGACATAAAGACATACATTAAGAGGCTTAAAGGAGAGTGACAGGATTGTCATGAATAATACAGTCCAACACGTCCTTGAGAATCAGATGTTTTTACTCTGACATGATCCGCTGAAGTAGGTCACAGAGCCATTAAACATCTTTAATAACGCTCATATACAGCGGCCTGTTGTTTTCAATCATTCTCCCTCACTGCTAAATTATTGGTGGACATTTACATGTATTATGATCATCTGGGACATGACTCAAAGGAGCAGTTCACCTTCAAAATTAAAAGTTCTGTCATCATTTACTCTCCTTCTTGTCGTCGTTTCACACCTGTATGACTTCCTTCCTTCCGCGGAACACAAAAGAAGATATTTTGAAGAATGTCGTTAACAGCATTGGTTACAATAGAAGTGAATGGGGTCCAGCGCTGTTCTCTTACCAACATTTTTCAAACGATCTTCTTTTGTGTTCTGCAGAAGAAAGAAGGTCATACAGGTTTGAAACGACAAGAGGGCGTGTTAATGATGACAGAATTTTGAAGGTGAACTGATCCTTTAAGCCACATGAACATCACAGTACTGTGATGACGTCTGAAGTGTTGAACATCATCCCAATTCATACAGTCTCGTGTGATATGACATTTCATCCTTCTGAAAGAGACTTTCAGTGAGTCTGTGGACTGATAATAAATCAGGTGTGTTGGTGTTTTCAGTCAGCAGGGGGCAGTATTGACACTCAACCTTTGAGTGGCTTCACAAACATTTAGGTATGAAAATCCTTTTGAATTCATGACCTATTAAAAACAGTTTCACCTCAAGAGATGCAATGAGAAACAGCTATTCTCTGGATGTTAAAGCACCAAAGTGTTTCTTTTCTTACGATCGAAGTCTCTGAGTGAAATCTCTGTCTGATGTTTGATGAGAAACTAAAAGAGCAAAGAAAATCATTTCCATGTTGCTTCACCACAGAATCTCATCATAATTTACATGTTCTCTAGCAAACCACAATGAGACTGAAGGACACATAAATCATATTCTGAATTCAGAGGAGGAGAAACAGCAGCGGCTAGCGTGTGGTGAGCTAACACACCATCTGCATCTCTGAAGGTTTGTGTGCTGAATCTCTGACGCGTCTCAGCGGGATGTTGGCCGAGCACCAGCTCACTGTGTCACAGGCCTTCATCTCATGCGGCCTTTTCTTCTCCTGTCTTTGTTTTCATTCTGATATGTCACAGAATCCTTCTGGAGATGAAGAGCGGGACGGGTCGTCCTCTGAAGCTGTGGGAAACAGCGGCCTGGAAGGAAAGAGAGGGAGCGTCCGGATTTCCCTTCCTTTAACTGCACCCTTTTCCTGAGCGCCGTTCCAGCGGCATCATCATCAGGACACGGGTGAAGGGGTCACCTGACCGTCCGCTCTTCTGTTGTGTCCAAACACCTTCTGTGCGTTTCATAAATCAACATTTCTGTTCTTCGGTATGTTTTGTGTGTGAAATTCTTCCTGGAATCTTTTTTCACGCATTCCATCTGTGAGCATCGGTTCTCCGGTCGCTGAGACAAAGCTGGTGTGCACAGCCGATTTAATGAGGAGAAGTGAATATATTTACACTCTTTAACATCTGAGAGACAGGCACACATGAGCTCCTGCTCGATTCACGCAGCACAGCGTTATTCCTCACGCAAAAATGAGAATTCCTCCCTAATGTCTTTTCAAACCTGTATGAGTTTAAAACCACTGAGACGTTTCTCAAAATATTTTCTTACTGAATGTGTAGCAGTGAAGAAAGAGTCGCATACACGAGGGTGAAGAGATGATTCATGCGATGTGTGTTTTATGTGTGTTAAAACTGCACAACTACACTCGGTGTGCGATTGTGTGTTACGAGAGAGACTGACACGGTCTGATGAGTGTCACACAGTGACCTGAAAAGCACAAACTGTCTTTCGAGCAGGAGGAACAGATGAATAAGAGATGTGAGCTCTGAATAGTCTGATAACGTCAAGCTCTCACGTACTCTACGCATGCATAACCAGTAAGTAAGTGTGATGCACGGGCTGAAATATTGATAAGCACTATGGTGTGCCAGCGCTGCAGGATTATTTATTCAGCAGGAACTGGGAGTGCTTGTCACCATACCAGCAGGTTTACCTACATCTAACCTTTCAGAGACTCGCAGAATATTCTGAAGGCTTCGCTTTCTCATCATCTCTCATTAGTTCTCACGAGACACTATGGGGACGAACCGGCTGCTTCTTCTCCCGTTCACATATTCATGGTTTGACTCGCTTCTGCCCGTCTGGAGGTGATGACTTTACATCTCTTCGGTCTGCTTCGCATCGATCTGTCCTTCCCTTTAAAAACCGCTGATGTGTGCGTCTGCAACGATTCAACTATATTTAGTTGTTCGTCAAAGGAAGTCGATCTGGCCAGTGATTGTGTCTAAACAGACTTAAACAAACCATCAGCTAGACCAGTTCAACAATTCTTCTTCTGTTCATTGAGCTGATAAAAATGGCTGCAAAAGGAAAAAAAGCAAGCCAAGCGTTTCATCACATCAAATGAAAGCTGAATGTTCTATAGGGAGGTTTCTGTGCTCTGTGTTTTTGAAATGAACTGTTATTATGTATGCAGCGCGGCACCCTGTTATTTCTGTTTCAGGCCTGTGCTGGATGTATGTGGATACATGAAGGAATGATTGACAGTGTAATAATGCAGAACAGTAACACAGATGGCTGTAGTGGATAAACACATGGTTATAATGCAGCCCCTGTGTGACCTGATGACTGTGACCTCATTCAGACCTTTCTTTCATTCGTCAAATCTGTGAGTTTAACACATTAATGTTTATGTTGATGAGTTGTAGAGGAGGTCCTGTTTTGTGGGTCACACTGTGATTACAGGACCACCAACCTGCTGTTTCTCACACACAAAGACGGTGACACCCAGATCTCTCTCTCTCTCTCACACACACGCACGCACGCACGCACGCACACACACACACACACACACACACTTTTGCCAAAGTATCAATACAATAGAACAGTGACAGAAACCATTAAGGTGAAAAGCGATATAAATGAAACATGTCAGCTCGCTCGTGTGTGTGTGATGAGTTTGTGCTGTAACAGATCCAAGACTGTCTCATGATGTAAGTAACACCACGTGGCTTTTGTTGAATTAATTGTACGGTAAACACACACACATATTTACACACACGTGTGTGATGGTGAATTGAACAGCATCTCGATCTCTATGATGAACAAAAGCTCGCGGAGGTCTGTGGCTCCTCCCTGCGCGCTCTCGCGCTCGTGTGTGTCCGCGCGCGCTCGTGTGTGTGTGTGTGTGTGTGTGTGTGTGACAGCTGCGAGCTGAGCTCAGTAAAGCTTCATCTATAATAGGATGAGCGGCCGCTCGTGTGTGTGCGCGCGACGCTGAATGAAACGCTCATTGTTCGATTTATTGTTTCTGTGATATTTTAGCGGATTGATTGATCAGTGATCAGATGTGATCGGATGGATATATCGATGTGAAGAAGGTGTCAAACACGGTATGTATATTAAGAATAGAGGTGTGCCTCGCTTTAAACTTTACTTGCATATGCAGAATTAATAATCACGCACTCTCATTCTGTAGATGACTGTAGTCATCAACACGTTTATTGTGTTTGTCATGTTATTGTTACATTCTCGCGCGTTACTTTGTAGCCGATTACACGCGCGACGCTTCATGACGTCACTCCGCTAAACTTCTACAGCCGTTTGTTTTATCATCACACACACATTATAGTGATTTATCGTCTGTGAATGAATACGTGTGAATATATGACGTTATGTGTGTCAGGTGTGATGGATCTGATCTGCGTTGAGCTTCTGATCGTCATGGAGTTGAAATCACTTATATTTACAGTAAATTCAATGAAATGTTCTTGTGTAATAATAATACAGTAATAATAAATGTTTGGTTGTTTGTACGTCGTTTGTTTGTTTATGCGATATGAAATGAAATGGTGCTGTGCTTATAAACATGCGTATCGGTTGAGAAAAGATGTGAAATTGATTCTGTTCTGCTTGATTTGTGGTTAAATGTAGTCATAAAGCACGCTTTCAGACAGAAATGTTAAAATCTGAAGTTTATTCCCTCATTTTGACATCAATCTAGCTTCTTAATTCGTGTTTATTTTTTAACTCTCTCTCTCTGTGTATGTGTGCGAATGTGGGCTGTTGTGAATTGATTTTCAGTGTTTGTAAGATGCTGTAACAGGTCTTGTGGTATTATTTGTGTTAAACTCATTCAAGGGGTGTCAGTGAAATGTGACATGTGTGAGGTTGTGCTGGGGGTGGGTGGTCAGCTGTCCTCTGACCCCTGAGGGTTGTGTAGGGTGTGTCTGTGCCAGCCTTCGCTCTGTTTCCACCACTTTATTCAGCGATGAATAGAACGGGACCGATTTCTTCATCAGTGTCTGGTGAGCATGTGTTTGCTGGCTGTGGTCAGGGTGGGTCAAAGCAAACGGACTCAGCAGTCAGTGCTTTCATATGATGTCTCAGGATAAACTAGTGTTTGTTAATCTCATTGTCTGCTGTTGTTTGTGTGTTTTTCTCCCTGTGATATGGCAGGCGGCCACACGGCCGACCGCGCCAAGATTCCACAGCTATCAGTGCTTTAAATTCACACGGCTAGTTTGTGTTGCTGATGCTGGATTTCAGGTGGGTTTTTTGCAAGGCTGTGTGGATCTGTATCTTACTGCGTTCGCTGTCTCAGGTGTGACTGTAAAGACCTGCTGTTCGTGTGGATGTAGTTTTCTCCTAGCCTCTGTGATATTGGTTTATTTCTGAGGCTTAGAAGAATTTCAAAAGAAAAAACATTGAATCCACAACCACTAAAGCTTTTGTTCAAAAAGCAAGCACTACATTTATGTTTAAGTGTAAACTCTCTGAGGCCAGTCATGACAAATCAAAGTTCAATTTCAAACCAACAGCAAGGAATTATGTGTGTATCCTAATCATTGTACATCGTGAACAATTCCTAAAAAGGCATTTTTGGTAGACTTATAAAAATATATCATTTCAGTGGGTTTAAAAGGCAAGAGAAAATGCTTTGAGCTGTCCGGCTGATTATTTTGGTGGTAATGAGGGGAATTTAATGTGCACTCCAGCACAAAGGCAATGAGAGATCCATTGAGCGTGACTGATGGCCGTTTGTCGCACCAGCGAGTGACAATCCTGTAGTCCTATATTTGAATTTTGTCAGATTCACTCAAGCTGAATTATTGATGACAGTCAATGGATTGCTCTCAATTATGTTAAAGAAGCGCAGCTTAAATCAGAGACTCAGAAATACTGTCAATATATCTCATGTATGATTCACATCATCATGTTTTATTCATGAGCTCACTTTGAGAATGAATGGGGGGTGTTCGGATGAAATGGGAACATTTAAGTCTTGCGTCTTTGAAGCGGTATATGAGCATCTCAGAAATAAAATATAAATCTGTTTTTAGGTTGTCAGTTTGGTATTTGTAAATGATATTCAGTGATGTTCTTTATAATATTTAATGGTGATTTTGGGAGATATTGAGTGCATGCATATTGAAACCAAAATAAGTGCAGTTACAAGACAATCTACAATACAATATAAATATTTTTTTACAATTTGTAAAAAAATACAATACAATCTACAATATAAAACATGGTTTAGTTATTTTTTTACTTTAATTATTTTATTTTTTTCATATTAAAATGACAGCGGAGAGAGAAGTCCCGGGATGAGAGAGAGGGAAGCAGGAGCCGGGACTCAAACTGTAAAATAGGCGTGTTGTTTTTCGAAAAACAGAATGAATTAAAAAATGTATCTGATGATATTTATGATGGTCCTCAGGACAGCTAGACTTTAAAAAACATCAGGGAATGAATGAATGCGTGCTTTATTCAAACATCAAACTTTAATGATAACACAACTCCACTGTGTGTGTGTGTGTGTGTGTGCGCGTGTGTGTGTGTGTGTGTGTGTGTGTGTGTGTGTGTGTGTGTGTGTGTGTGTGTGTGTGTGTGGTTATGTATTTTTTTGAAGGTTTGTGGTGATAATTAGTAAGTGTGTGTTTAGAAGAGACAGACAGAGCGAGAGAGAGATACATGTGTGTCAGACCCGGCGTTTGGCACTGACTCGCTCATCTATTAATCATGGCTGCTGTTTTCTTATTCTGTTGCCATAGTTTCAGGCTATAACTGTGTGTGTGTTTGGGGGGACATTACAGAGCAGTAGAGATACTGGTGGGTCACAGTGATCTGCTGGATCTCTCACACATCAGCCGGATGCATAAAACTGTTTTAGACTAGTCTTACAAGCCAGTCGTCTAATTTCTCAGTTAAGACTGGTGTTTACTTTTTAAGTCAGTTGCACAAAATCTTATAAGGGTCTAATTTAAGACCAAAAATGAAGACTCATGGCCCTCCTGGCTCATTTTTCTTTAAGATCTATGTCGTCATGGAAACCAATAAACTGTCAACTGCTCTAGATTCAGAACATGCCTGACTTTGTGCTATACAGTCGCAAATATTTAAATGGACAATAAGAAGAGGAAGAGATTTCAAAGACCAATAAAATCCACTGGAAATCTTTTATGAAAATGCTGGAGATTTATTTTGTGTACATCTTTGATGGTTTGTGAAACTGACCGATTTACACTATTAATGTTCTCAGTTACTGTAGTTCGAGCCTTGTTTTTATGATTATTTGCACTGAAATCACTACATTTGTTCATTTAAGTTGATTTGGCAGCATTGTATTTCTCTAATATGCAAATATTTTCATCAAAGAAAAGCTGGTTTAGCTCCTACTGGCGGCCATTTTGTGTTAAATTGTTCGGTGTCTTACTTTTTCCACAATATAGATGGACTTACAAAAGACAACCACGAGCTTATTTATGCAACAGTCTTTCTTCACGGACTTTAGTGTCAGACTAATTCTTAGACGCTGTCTTAAAACCATGGCTACATATGCAACCGGCCCCAAGTCAAGCATCACTCTCATTGCTGAATGCTGATGTGAACACACACACACACACACATGTTGGGTTTCCATGTTTTATGGGGACATTCCATAGATGCAATGGTTTTTATACTGTACAAACTATATATCATATTCCCTAACCCTAACAATCACACACAACTGTCTGCTCTTTTACATTTTCACAAAAGTTCATTCTGTATGATTTATAAGCTCATTTCCTCATGGGGACCAAAAAATGTCCCCACAAGGACAAGGGTTTTGGATATTGCCATCTTTGTGGGGACATTTTGTCCCCATACCGTAGGGTTTACCCTTCCCACACACACACACACACACAGCATCAGCACAATGTTGTCTCACTGTGTGTCGTATCAGTTCTGTTGTTAGAAAGTCCTTGGGCAAACACGTTTGGGTTTCTGTACTCAGAGATGTGTTAGTCTGTTATTTATGTCGGGCTCTTATCATGTTTGATGTCAGGGAGACAGAAGCTGTGATCTCCATCTGAACGGTGATGTTTGTCAGGCTGAAATCAGATGATATTCACTCCGTGCGTCTCAGAATGAAATGCTTTATTTACACGCTGATGCTTCAGCAGTCGAGTTATAAAGAGATTCATCAGCTATTTAAAGCCAAACACCTCAGAATGAGTTCATTGACACGCAGGACTTGATCAGTTCTTCAGTTTTCCAGGAGTGTAACGTAGGGATGCATGATAAGTTATCGGCCATATCGGTTCAGAATAAACTGAAATCTGCACGCTCACTGTTAAAATACAGTACAGTACTGTCTTTCTGTCGTGATCATTCACTTACTGATATGAGCAAAACATTGTTGATGTCGATACAGTATTTATGAACGTGTAAACTTTAGGAACAAAAGCACATTGTCTGAATGATTTCTGCCTGGAGACGTGATAGACATGTGGATAATAAGAGTTGCTCTGGAAGAACATCTGCAGTTTGTTTATTTAGAAAAGTTAGAAGGTTAAAGAGTCGTTAACTAGTGTAAAGTAGGCTTGATGATTTTCAGGGAAAAAAGAGAACTAATGGTTACCTTGTTTTCTGCAGTCAGTGTTTTCAAATAAAAGCAGTTGTCCATGTTTTGCCTTTTGTTTCAGTCTTTGGGAATTTTATATGAATATTTATATACTGCATATCGGCCATATATCGGTTATCGGCCAAAATGTCCATCTGGGTGCATCCCTAGTGTGATGTGAAGTTATATCGACATGATGTGTGTGCTGTTATAATGTGCATCAGACAGCACACGTCTGCTTTCACATCCTCTCTGACGTTTGTTTGCTCGCTCACGTTGGTTCTGTGATAAATGTTTCAGTGCGGACGGAGTACACGTGTGGCGCTGAACAGCAGCCGGTCTGGAGGGATTTGAACAACACAGCTCCTTTGTGGACATTTATTCCATATATAATTGCAGCCATGTGTGGCGTCGTGCGTCGGGTAACAGAAGAACACAAGGACCTCAGTGTCTGTCAGAAACACTTCTCACCTCTCATTTCCCTCGTCTGTCAGAAGAGAAATCACAGCAGATCTATTACACACGTGCGCTTTAATCATCTTCTGTGCTGATGCTTTTGTGTTGTGTTGTGTAGTGGATGATTTTATAGCTGGAGTTTACAGGATACTAATCCAAATAGACAACAGAAGGAGTTCTCTGTGTCTCGGTGGGCTGTACGTGCAGATACACCGCAACAACTGACCTACATATGAAGCCACGCTCCGTTTGCATGCACCTGTGTTTGATCTCTGGGTTTCTTCAGTTAAATCAGACCGAACAAGTCAAACAAACAGTGCTCCATATGGATCAGACGGAATGTGAGGAACACAATGACTTCCTTCATTTCTGTGTTAGAATCATATTTACACACGCGTCGCGTATCAGTTCTTTGTAAATGGAGAAAGACGTTTTTCTGCATTGGATCATTTGAATTGGTCTGCTTGTCATAAGATCAGTTTCTTCATCATGAATGTGTGTCGCTGATCTCAAACATTTGTTTCTTTGTAAAGAAAAACACCCAAGCACCTTATCAATATCTCAGTGTGCTGGGCTCGGTGGAGTGCGGATGCTTTGGAAACTCAAGACGTGTCACAGTTCTTTATAGGAGCATCACGAGAGCTCTGAAGATCGGATGCGCTGGGTCTGATGTCCTGTTGGTGTCTGATTCAGGGATTAATTTCAGGGAGTTTTAGCCGCTGTGAGGTCACTTGTCATGCCGGTGGACGTCAGGTTTGTGTTGTCTTGAGTTATTGGTGGTTGTTCAGCATCACAGGACATTCAGGCGTTCATTGAGAATGAGAATGAGAGCAGACGTGACGTGACGTGTGTGTTTTACTGTATTATGGTTTCAGTAATTGCTTCTGAACTGTTTCCATAATGAAAGGTTTTACAGTTCAGATGTCCATATGGAATGTGACAGTGTGTTAAACAAATGGGCTTTAATTGAGCCTCATTAAATGAGAAATGAGAGGGCGGGCGAGAGAGAGCATGACAGGCTTCATTATAATGTCGCTCGTCCACTTGACTGAACGCTGCTGTTTAATGGTTAAACGGATCACAAGAGTTGAACCCATTCTGAACTTCCCATTTTATAATGCACCACATGCCAAGAACAATCATTCACATTGATAACAAGCCACAAAACAACAGCTCGTCACAATCAGGTTCTACACACAATTTATCTGTGTGTGCGCTTTTAGACAAAACTTTGTGTCATTCTTGTGTGTGTGTGTGTGTGTGTGTGTGTGTGTGTGTGTGTGTGTGTGTGTAGGCTTGTGATGGTGGCCGTTAGGGCTGTGCGATTTGGGGAAAATATCTAATTGCGATATTTTTGACAGACATTGCGATTGCGATTTGATTTGCGATTTTAACTTTTCTAATTCAAGCTTCAATTCAATATTGTTGTGTAGAGCACAGTATGAGTATAGTTACCCTGAAAGAAAACAACAAAAATAAAAACATTTAATTGTTTCCATTAAAACCATTACAAAATTAATTTTTGTAGTGTGCTTTGGGCATTATTCAAATAGGGCTTACTGTTGTTCAATTGGTTCCCAACTTCCAGATTACATCACACCAATAGAATCCAAATACCAGAGTACACTATTATAGTTTCCATTAAAACAAATACAACTCCCATTGTAACCCTTAAATCCATAACATTTTCTATTGTGTTAGTAAATTATTAAAATAGTTCATAGTTTACATAGGCTGATTTATTATTTTTTAAGTATGTGGGATTTTTTAAAACAAGTAAAAAATGTGCTGAATGTTTAATTTCATCCAAGTGAAATTAGCAAAACAGTTAGATAGAATTTACATTTGTTTGAAACGCGGAGCTAGGCGTGAGTTGACACAGGGTGCGCGCGTGCGTCAAGCCTCGTCCATATTGCCAGATGCCCGAGTGGAGCCGGACTCAAGTACTATAAACGTCATTACGATACAGGCTGTGTATGCGCGTCAAGTTTAAACGGCTCGTCCGCGAGACGCACAACGCGGGGCAGAGACGCGCGAGTATGACAGGCTGTGTGTGCGGTCTTCTGAATTGGACGGTTCTTTAGTATTTATTTGCCTAATGATCGATCTGACTCTGCACATGCCATAATAACACACACACACTCTCTCTCTTTTGCCTTGTGTTTTTTTTTTTTTTTTTAATGACGGACATTTACGCAGTTGGCTAGGGCAGTGCTGATAGGCATAACGGAGGTGCGCTCACTCAGTTGGTTAGCAAGAATGCCACTCAAAGCGGGCTTGGAACAGACGCGTTTCCTATTTTTCACATCGCTTCCACATCGCAGCCTCTTGCGATTAGCAAATCGCAACGTCTCACATCGCGATTGCGATTCGATTTCGATTAATCGTTTAGCCCTAGTGGCCGTGACATCCGCAATGGTAAAGTGCCACCGGCAGTATAATTCACATCACACACTGTGACAAATATAAGTGTAATAATAATGACAGTTGCGATAAGATTTGATATTTATAGCCTTTAGTTGGGGATGGTTTTATTGAAAAGATTTTACATTAACACAGAAATTATTAGCATACGTTTCCGTTGGCGCATTCATGCGCGGCCTGCTCGGCAAAACCCAGTTTATTCTGCGCGTTCTGCAATGGATCTTGTTGTGAAATGAACAGTTACATCAAATCAAACCACTTGGTGTCGCAGTGCGCGTGGCTGCGGAGAAACCTCTTCATCTGAGCATCTTCTGAACGCGCATTCAGTGCGGCCGTACACATCTTCATCTGGTTATAGGGTTAGTTTTCCATCAACGAATAGGAAAGTCACATTTTAATGGCAATCTGAATAGGAAAGCCGATGTTTCAACTGGAATGTGGGTTAAGTTGTCTCTGCAACAAATGCTTTTTTATGTCATATTTCACTTTCTGATATTATTCGAGTTTTCATTATTTACTGATGTTTATTGAAATGTTTTATTTGATCTAGTGTACCGTTTCACTGACGGATGTGTGCATTAAACACAGATTTATTTCATATATCAGATTTAAAAATGTATTTAAATAAGATCTATATGCTTCTCTTCCACTCGTCATGTGGTTGCTACTCGCAAATATAATCATATAAATACAATTTTTATGTTATTTATATATTATGTAATGCTGTATTTGTTTGTGTCTTGTCTGTGTGTGTGTTGGTCATGTGATAATCAAGTCCTTCAGTTTGATTGCAATGTTTCCTCTTGTTTGGGTTGAAACCAGCTCAGACAGGACTCTGATGAGACCATGTGAACACTAGAGCACTAAAAACACAAGCAGAATCAATCACACGTTGAATGATATTAAACCCCCAGAAAAAGAAAAGCGAATGTTGATTTTCTTCAGTCATGAAGTTGATGAGAGGTCTTGTGGAATGGAGTTTTCATGCACTGACGGCATAGTTTGATGTTCGCTGCAGTTCTCCAGGAGATCTCACATCCCTCACTCATCCCACAAATCTTCTTATTTCATTTAGTTAAAGGCACAGTTCACGCAAAAAGGGTCATCATTTACTGATTGTTAACCTGTATAAATTACTTTGTTTCGATGAACACAGCGAAAGATATTTGGAAGAATGTTAGCAATTTTCTGTTCTGGGACATCGTCCACTTTCATAGTGCTCTGTTGAACACATAATGAGATATTTTGAAGTGTTTAGGAACACAAACATTTCTGGAGCACCATTTCATTTTTCCTACTGTGCACTGCAAAAAGTGATGTGTTAAAATTTGACACAAGTGCAAGCCATTTTAACACACAAATTGTGTCAGATAATTTAACACACAAATGTGTGTTTTTAAGCAATTAATGTGTTACCATGTAAAGTATTTTTAGTTTTAAAATTACGCCCTCCCTTCAGGAGATAACACATTTACTGTGTTAATCTTTCCAGGGGTATTTTTTAATAAAATGCACACGATGTGTGTAGAAATCTACACAGCATGACATACTATTAGCACAGTGATGTGTGTTGTTTTTTAACACATCAGTTTTTGCAGTGTGGTAGTCAATGATGTCCCGGAACTGAAAATTGCTAACAATCTTCCAAATATCTTTCTCTGTGTTCATCGGAACATTTATACAGGTATGAGATCACATGAGGGCGAGCAAATGATGACAGAATGTTCCTTTTTGGGTGAAGTATCTCTTTAAGATGTATCAGGAACTGAAGAGTATTCGTGAATGGAGGAATTGGGTTTGTTGTGTTTCTTACTGTTAAGGTGTGAATGACAGCAGACAATGGAAGTTACATGTTCTGTGTGTACCGTACGCTGTGCTCCTCTGTGGATGCGTGATTGACAGAACCCGTTCTTCTCTTAAAGTTCTCATCTCACAATATTTCATGTGTTTTGCGGATGAGAAATGTTTTTCCCTGTGAGTTTACAGATGAGGTGAAGGTCATGGATGTATGTGGGAGCTCAGCATATATGAACCGTGTCACCCCATGGGGTTCAGCTAATTGGTGGTCCTGGATAGAACTGGTTTTCAATGGGTTTTGGACAAAAGCGCCAGTGTAGATCACGTGGGGAGATGTGAAAGAGGGGCTCCCAGAGAGACGAGACGAGGGGCCCGAAACAAAGAGCTCAAGACGCCCCTTTACTGACCACAAATCAGCCCAGTGTTTGGCCTCAACACAACTATCTGTGACCCACATAGCCGGCCGTGTGTGAAGAGCTCCTTTATTTCCCACAGCTGAGCTCTGTGTCTTCGGCATTGATCTTCAGACGTCAGGATTTGTGTTCAATTGATGGACATGAACACCTCTCTAGCACTATCGATCTGATCCTCATTAACTGTACCACAGCGTTTCTGTTTACATCAAGAACAGACCACACATTTCCATTCGTTCCGTTCAGTCTTACTAACACAGCCTTTCTTTTGTGAGCGTGTGAATAAGTTTATATTCTTGCTAGTGATTCACATGAGAACCAACATTTACAAGAAGAATGTGACATCAGAAGAGCGTCTGGTCCTATCCATCAGTGTTGGAGGAATGAGAGCGTTCAGTGCTGGCGAATCTTCTGTGGAGGAGTCGTGTGGGATGTGAGGAACCAATTCAACAGGAACGCCGACCGTTTTAGAAAGAAACGCACATCATTTCACACATTACACCGAGTGTAAACCCAATGAATTTTACATCATATCCTGTGAGAATTTAACCATGACTCTCTCTCTCTCTCTCTCTCTCTCTCTCTCTCTCTCTCTCTCTCTCTCTCTCTCTCTCTCTTTCCTCCTCTCTCTCGCTCAAACCTCTTCTACACAACCCAGCAGCACGATACCACCGACAATTGCCCCTCGCTCCTACATCTCTCTCTGCTACATCTCCCTCTTTACCCTCTCCTCTGCTGTTCTCTCTCTCTATCTACTCCTCTCTCTCTCTCTCTCTCTCTCTCTCTCTCTCTCTCTCTCTCTCGCGCTCTCTCGCGCTCTCTCTCTCTCTCTCTCAGAATGTATCAGAATACACATGTTTGTGAATGTAATGATGTGACGCTGGTGCATTATTCTACATGATAAGAATGAAAGAGTGAATGTGTTTGTGTGACGGTGTATGAAGAGATGCGTGTGTATCTGCTGATGGGGATGTTGTTGGATTTTGTGTCTTTAATCCCATTGAGTGAAATAAAGGAGCAGTACTTTGATTTGTAGTGCGGCTGCAGGCGCGTCTGTTCTGTCAGATAAGAGACTTTAATCTGCTGCAGTGGGATTTACCTGAAACACGTCACTGTGTGCGCGTGCGTGTGCGTCTCAACCCGCTCTATACTTCAGCAGTTAAGTACACTGGCCGGAGAGTCTCCTTTGTCCCAGACATTCCCAGAAACACCAGTAAGCATCTCATTAGCATTCGTATGTAAATTACAGTTCCAGCACATGTGAATGCACAGAATCACTAAATTAAACCCTTTTATAGATAAACAACAAATTCCTCAGTTCATCAAATAAATAATGGTTTATTGTATTACATTTATACAACAGTATTAAATATTGTCAACTGAATCACCACATTTGAAACACAGATTTGAAGGTTTGGGATGTTTTAGTTCCTCGTGTGGCTGTGTGTATAAAGCCAGAAGGGTCACATTATATTTAATAATGTCATTTTCTAGTCCTTTTAGATGCTATAAATACATGAATACATCACAAACAGCACATGTTACAGAGAACCATGTGATTATTGCCTGCTCCCTTTAGGGATGCAGCGATTACCGAGGTTTACTATTAACCGCGCTTAAAAATGTAACGGTTAATTAATCGTAAAGGCTCCGTTACGCCGCATGTTTCTGTTGCACGGAACGGAAACGTTGCAACTTGCACAAACAAAGGGTGCGTTTACACTTGGCATTAACATGCGATCTCGGTGATCCGAACAAGCAGATCGGATCTTCAGACAATCAGGGCACAGCGCATTTACACTTATCATCAAGTGGCTTCCACATCTGGATAACTGATCGGATCTCTATAGTTTCCCTCCCATTATTTTAATAAACCTGCAATTTAAAAATAGCCCCGGTGCGGGTACACGTATAACGGGGAGGATGAGCATGTTACAGATTTGATACGCAGCCATGTTGAACTCGAGGCAGCGGTGGGAAGTAAACCGCGGTTAAAACCATTAATGATCTTATATGTGAAAGTATAAGCAGAGGACGTTTGTAAAATGACACAAGCTTTTGTACTTGAGCTGTGGCTTCACTAGCGCGCGCACACACACACAGACTCTAACGGTGTTTTTAAACACATCATTTGTTTATTCATGTCACAGACACATAAAATAATCACATAAGTAGACCGAAGTTCCTATGATCAAAAGCGAGCACTTACATCGTTCTCGTGTATTTGAGTTGGTTCGGCTGAAAGTGACAGCGCGTCGTTTCTTTGGTCTGCGCCCTAAATAGCGTGTTTACTGACATCAGCTATTAGCAACACTATACAATCTTGTTTCTGTGTGTAAATGATATACGGTGTGTTCAGAGCTCCGTTTCAAGCTGCCCGTCTGCTGCTTAATCTGTCTTCCGGGGACGGTACTTTCGAGTCAGATCCGTGGGCGTGGCTTGTTGGTTTTGACTAAATCTTTGGTGTTTCAAGTCTTACGAAACCTTTACCCTAACCCACACCCTAACCCTAACCTTACTCTAACCATCTAAACTACCTATGACTGTTAAAATTGATGAAAAAACACGTTTGGGTGATGACGTCGGACTCGAAACACCAAGGATTTAGTGCGAGCCGTACGAGACACAAGCGGCAGCAGCCCTCGGGGAACCGGAGAGTTGATTACGCCGTATAGGCTACAGTAAACACACACACGTATGTTAGAAACAAGCTGGTATAGTGTTGCCATTCGTGTCTGTGACATGAAAATAAACAAATGATGCGTTTTAAGCTGGCGCTGTGTGTGCGCGAGTCAACGCCATTCATGGCAGTCACAAATACAGCGATGATACAGCTGAAGTGGTCAAGTAAAACATCTCGTGTGATTTGACAAAAATCCTCTGTAGGTTAAAGTATCCAGTGGCGTAACTTTGTTTTGAAAAGTGGTGGCGACAAAGACGACACAAACAATACTTTAATAAATTGTTTCTGTAAGAACTCGTTGGGAATATTCATGAACATCACAAGCGCGAAACATGTAGGTGACTCCTCTAGAAAACAGTATAACAACTGCGCCGCTTTATCGACGGCTTCAGTGGTGTAACGTTAGTGCGAAAGACGCATGCTGCTGTGAAGCAGGTTCGAATCCGCTGATCTCACTATTCTAAATTTTGCTTCCATTTGTTTTTAAACTATATCATGTTTTCACCAATATATAATTTAAAGCATTTTGTGCTTTATTATATGTAAGGATGGCTGTTGCCGTACGTAATTAAACGTATTAATTCGTGATGAAACAAAAACTACTGAAACGAATGTGTGTTTTCCCCATGTTAAAAATTTGGTGTTTGACAACCCCCTGCTAATAAGGACAAACATTCAAGTATACATGGGAAACAGATGGAAAATAATATCTTTAAAAAATCTTATTTTCACTAATTACTACGGGCATTGCCTGATGCATGTGATCCGTGCGCGCTAGCTCTTAAAGGGACAGCAGCATAATACATATATCTGTTTTAATGCTCATCAAACAACAAAAAACAAAGACAAAACACGCTCACTGCTCCTGACTGATCAACTTTAATAAGGTTTGATCTATATTTCAGTATACTGTGAAGACTATGAAGTGTTATTTTACATTTGACTTCTTTATTCAGTTTCTGTACCTAATAACCACAGTTAGACCAACCTGAAACACCTAATTTTTTTTGTCAGGGCCAGTAAAAATCTAGAAATTAATGTACTCAACTCAACTTTATTTATATAGCGCTTTTACAATTTTCATTGTTAATGGAGGCATAATAATCCTCATAATCGTGCAACCGTGATTATTCCTCAGACTATAATCGTACCAAATCTACAAACAAAATCTATAATCGTTGCATCCCTGCTCCCCTTACACCGTGTCTACACCGGACGCGACCCGACAAAAGACATTAGAAACGCATTCGAACACGTTATCATTTTACATTGTGTCCACACTGGATGCGGCGCGACTAGACAAATCCTATGAGAAAGAGCAGGTTTTCATGTCCTGTCGCGTCCGGTGTAGACACTGGTTTTATTATAGTAAGAGTGTAGTGCTCGGTTTGATTTCCATTTGGAGAACCACAGTTTTAATAGAAATACCATGATTAAACTATAGCAGAGAGCATGCTTGTTATGGATGAACTGTAGTAACTGGTTGTTTGGTTTATTTTTGAATGGGTTTATTATTCCCTGTCCTTCAGATATAAAACACATTTCATCATGACACAGTATAACAGGATGGAGGACCACAGGAGGTCCAGTGTTAAGAGTCTGTGTTCACATCGAAGCGAACTAGAAGCCAGACGTCATGAGGCTTATACTGTGTTCAAATGTTTTGTGATGTGATTTCAGTGTTGTGCGCTTATGTACAGAAGTCTGACTCTCTCAACATTTCTATCACGTTTATTGTTTATCTGAAAACAGAAGTGCTTGTAAAAGAACCGTAACGTTTATGTTTAACTCAACACTCGTGTCTGACGTGCGTTCACTCTCGTCACTGCTCGATGTTCGTGGTTGTGTCGTTTTACATTATTATTCAAATATCTCTGTTTTCTGAAGCGGTAACATACAGAACTGCATACAGTGTGGAGCTTATCTGAGCGGATATTATGTCTGCTGTCTCAGAGACGCTCCTATTATCTCAACGCTGAGACGGAGACGAGCCGTTTCGGTCAACAATGATAGATGACACAGACAGAAGCGAGTGAAATGAGATGTTAATGCGGCTCAGACCCGTTTGTGGGAATTTAATAGCTGGAGATGTATAAAGGAAAAAAGCTATCTATATTTTCATTCATGTTGTTGTATTTCATGACACACGTTTGTGTTCTTGACATTGAGTTTAAAATACAGAAACATCATTGCATACTGTGTGAGGATTTATTCCTATAAATTCTTTTTTATGATGTGGATGTTTTGGCCTTGTACGGTAAACAGTCAATAATCCTATTATGATGTCTTTACCCATGATAAAAATGGTTAACATCAGTACAGATTGACAGCTGTGTTTGACCTTAGAGAATATCAGTGATATGATGTTATGATGAATGTAAAGTTGTGTGATATGATATCTGCTCGCTCTTCCGTTTCATGAAAGGTCTCAAGGCCATCAGATTATTTTCATGATGAGATCTTGAAACAGACTCAAAGTCAAAACTTCCTTCATGATATCAGAACACAGTTGATGATGTGGAGGCTGTAAGCAGCTTTAGCTCGACTTGATTTGGCACCAGCGGAGGTTTTTAGCTGAAGTGAAGTATAATCCTCTCTGAATCTCATTGTGTCTCAGCATTTGCTCCGGGGTGAGATCAGACGAGAGCGCCCGTTAAACTGAACCTCTGAAGAACATCACCAAATGTGCAAAGATCACTCGCAACATAAAGTCATGAGCTTGAATTAATGACACGTTAAACCCAGAAGAGAACGCACGCACACACACACACACACACACACACACACACACGAGACCTCATGTGTTTCTCCTGAGATTAAATGGAGAGAGACGCTGCATTTCATCCATACACAATTCATCCATTCCTTCTAAAGATTGCTTTTAGAGAGACATTGTTTTTTTCTGTCATAATTCACATCTGTGTTGTTAAATGATTTTAAAGATGAAAGGTATATTTTTCTTCTTTATGGTCCCCGTTGAGTATGAAATCATTTGCTTCATTGTTGTTTGCTTCAGTTTCTGTATTCTCCTCATGAACAGACGGGACTCAGATTAGCTTTGATTATTCTGAGTGTAAAATGAAATGAAATGAAATGACTGGACTGAATGAACCGATGGGTGGACTGTACTCTCATGTAACGCTGGCGTTTCATTTAGCAGCTTTACTCGTGCAGACGTAACCTCTGAGAGAGAGAGAAACCTGCTGTGATCTATGACTCCACTCACTAAATGAATGAGAGACTTCCATTAGATCAATTGTGTGACACAGCTGATATCAAGAGTCGCTCATCATAAACTTCTCTGGATGCTGTAAAGAAAATTAGATATTGAACAGCCATCGTGTGTCCTCACGGGAGATCTCTGGCTCTTGTGTAAATGTGTGTATGCTGGTGTTGTGTTGTGTTGTGTGTTTCTTGTAGTTATTGTCACGGCTGAATACAAGGTGTCTGTTGTTTGTCAGAGAAGCTCAAGGTGTCTGTAGTTTGTCGGAGAAGCTCAAGGTGTCTGTAGTTTGTCGGAGAAGCTCAATGTGTCTGTAGTTTGTCGGAGAAGCTCAAAGTGTCTGTAGTTTGTCGGAGAAGCTCAAGGTGTCTGTAGTTTGTCGGAGAAGCTCAATGTGTCTGTAGTTTGTCGGAGAAGCTCAAAGTGTCTGTAGTTTGTCGGAGAAGCTCAAGGTGTCTGTAGTTTGTCGGAGAAGCTCAATGTGTCTGTAGTTTGTCGGAGAAGCTCAAAGTGTCTGTAGTTTGTCGGAGAAGCTCAAGGTGTCTGTAGTTTGTCGGAGAAGCTCAATGTGTCTGTAGTTTGTCGGAGAAGCTCAAAGTGTCTGTAGTTTGTCGGAGAAGCTCAAGGTGTCTGTAGTTTGTCGGAGAAGCTCAATGTGTCTGTAGTTTGTCGGAGAAGCTCAAAGTGTCTGTAGTTTGTCGGAGAAGCTCAAGGTGTCTGTAGTTTGTCGGAGAAGCTCAAGGTGTCTGTAGTTTGTCGGAGAAGCTCAATGTGTCTGTAGTTTGTCGGAGAAGCTCAATGTGTCTGTAGTTTGTCGGAGAAGCTCAAGGTGTCTGTAGTTTGTCAGAGAAGCTCAAGGTGTCTGTAGTTTGACCAGAGAAGCTCAAGGTGTCTGTAGTTTGTCGGAGAAGCTCAAGGTGTCTGTAGTTTGTCAGAGAAGCTCAAGGTGTCTGTAGTTTGACCAGAGAAGCTCAATGTGTCTGTAGTTTGTCGGAGAAGCTCAAGGTGTCTGTAGTTTGTCAGAGAAGCTCAAGGTGTCTGTAGTTTGACCAGAGAAGCTCAAGGTGTCTGTAGTTTGTCAGAGAAGCTCAAGGTGTCTGTAGTTTGACCAGAGAAGCTCAAGGTGTGTGTAGTTTAATAACAATAACACATTCTGTATGTTGTTTACACAATCACTTCTCAATAAACGTGTTTGGATTTCTAAAGTTCTGAAGCTTTTGAGAATCTGACATCAGAGAATGTTATATGATGTCACCTGCAGTGCATCTTGGGAGCAGTGTGTTGGTTAGCGATAACAGACAAAACCACCGCTGACATTTAAAACTGGAAAGTTAAGAAGAGATTTTGAGTGTGTAGTGTTTGGAAGCATTTCTTGCCTTCATTAAAGAGAGTGTGTGTGTGTGTGTGCGTGCGTGCGTGCGTGTGTGTGTGTGCGTGTGTGTGTTTGTGTGTGTGTGTGTGTGTGTGTGTGTGTGTGCGTGCGTGCGTGCGTGCGTGCGTGTGTGTGTGTGTGCGTGCGTTATATTGTGGGAATAAATGTGTTTGTGTGTTATATGAAGTAAACGTTTGTCAATGTGTTGAAATGTTTCTGTTGTGTTGTGACAGCAGGAACATGACTCATGTGTGATGTGAATGTGAACATGTAATGTAGAATCCAGCCGGATGAAGATTTGATGTGTGATGAATGAATGTTGACGCGTCAGAGGTGAAAAGGTTGTGATATTTAAATGTGATTGGACAGACACCAGCTCACAGTTATTGCTGGTGTGCTTGATACCTTTCTGCTGGTCAGTGTTGTGTTTACTGGGCTTTAGGTTTATTACCAGCTGTGTCTCTGTCTTCGGGGAGGATCACAAACATCATTTGACTGACAGGTCATCTGGTGAAGTGATGCTTTCATTAATCTGAGGCTCTGTTAGTCTGAATGAGACACGCCCACTGCTCGTGGTTCTCGTCCTGTCGTTGATTTGTTGTGGTGCTGCTGTCACTCAACACAGATTGTGTTCTTTGTGTTCTTTTGCTGAAGGACGTCTGCTGGTGTTCTGGTGAATATTGTGCGTTGGGTTTGTGAGAGCAGATGATGTTCAGCGCTGTGTCAGTGATGTGATGTTGTGTGATTGAGTTTGTTCTTGTGTAACACACACACACACACACGCACACACTCACGCACACACACACACACACACACACACACACACACACACACTCGATCTTCAGTCGATCACTCGACTGTCAAGCAATTAAAGTCAAAAGTCAAACAACATGACTCATGTGAATGCAGAGCGCTGGAGGAGACACCGCTTCATTCATTCTTAATCTCTTTATATTTCACAGCTTCATTTCTTCTTTAGACAAATGTTTTGTGTGGTTCTTGAGCAGAAGTTGTGTTGATGTTGTTCTGTCTCTCTGGTGTCTTCTAGGCGTCTGTAAATCACAGCAAATCAAGCCATCTCTCCGTCCAATCACTGGAGATCAGCACATCCTCGTCAGTTAATGTGATTGCTCAGAATATTGTCTGTGACTGATCTTTGTGTGTTTGTTGTTGTTGTGTACAGGTTGAAGTTCAGAAGTGATCGTGTGGGACGCGGTGCGCAGGGAAAGATGCGTTCGGAGGTTTTGTTGCTGTATTTCTCTCTGCTGCAGACGGCTCGGGCCGCTTTCCCAGAGGACACCGAGCCAATCACTATTTCACATGGCAACTGTGAGTAATGGAGTCTCTCTCGCTCACATTCATCGGGGAAATGGGTTCTGGTGCTGGACCGTAAATGAGTGTCTGAGAGATCAAAGGTTCCTCTTTTATTTTGCCTGTCAGGCATCTAAATGTTGTGCGCTTCGCTGGAATATCACCTCAATCTCCACTTTACTCTCTCTGAACTCAAATCACCTCGTCCGTTTTAGTTTACACTAATGACCACAGGGCTGTTTTTTTGTTCTTGGGCCCAAACATTCTCTTTCTACAGCTCATCTGATTGGATAAAGATTGGTTTATGCCACTGAATGTCATATGTTTTGATATCGTGAATGAAATTTCAGCTTGATCTTCTTCTCCATCCAGATACAAAACAATATCCAGCATTTGTTGGACACAAACCAGGCAGAAACAACACACAGCGACATAAACTGGACATTCAGCTGATTGTGATTATGAATCGGACTCTGTATATCGCTGCCAGGTGAGTCTGCTGTTTCAACACAACCAAAGATTGTCCAGATTGTTGGCTTGGCAACCAGACATCCTTCCAGTTCACCAGCATATGGACATGAAATAACATGTTGTGTGAGTAGAAGAGTTGATGTGCAGTAGATTGAATCCAGTTAAAGTTCTTTACATGCAAATACAGACATTTCCCAAGGATAAAAGCCAGAGTTATGAATGCTGTACACTACACAATACAGTTCACTTCAATATGAAGCAGTGTAGCGCAGTACAGTACAGTGTTGTGTAGAGTTGGGCTGTTTGATTCTTGTGTTTGATCGTGTAGAAAGCGGACAGATATGATGACAGTATGTTTTACTGGGATTACTTCCTCCCTTTGTGATTTTCGGCTAAAGATGAAAATATTGGGCAGAACACACACAGTTCAGCGGCACAAGAGTGATTATGAGGCGTCAGATGGCAGAAATGAGTTGATTCACAGTCTCATGTTGTGTATTCTGTATGAATGTTAGAGCTCAGTGATGTTGTCTGGAGGTATCGGCCCTCACACCACCCCTCATGTAGGACATTATTCACATTCCACAGACACACACTGCAGCGCGCCATAGCAACACAACCCCCCCACACACACATACACAATATCCCATAATGAGAGCTTCTGCGGATGTCAGAACACACAAATGACACCGAAAAAAACTCATGAGAAAGTTCAGGACCAGCGCTGGTGGATTACAGAATGAGAGTGTGTGAGTTTGTGTGTGTGTGTGTGTGTGTGTGTGTGTGTGTGTGTGTGTGCGCGTGTGTGTGTTTGTAATTGTACATCTATACTTGTGAGGACCGGTTTGAGTTGTAGACCAGCGGTGTGAGGACAAGGAGAGTAAAGTGAGGACTAGGGATGCACCGAAACGAAAATTCTTGGCCGAAGCCGAACATGATGTGAAACACTTGGCCGAAGGCCGAATAATACCCAACACTGAACACGGTTTTTTGCATTTCTTCTATTTATTAAGCTATTTTTTTCACTATTGCACAAACTGAATAATCAAAATGTGCTTTTTATAATTTGTCTTGCTTTTCAATAAAATACAATGCAACTTAATATAAAATTGATTACAAAACAGTAAATTCAAACAAAAAGTTGAGCCCTCTCCCTTCATGAATATATTAATTAGGCCTATAACTGACTGCTAAAAGAATGTAATGTAAGTTACTCTGTACCCCTACAACAAAACACTTCATTAAAAACTTTCATTCCACATTAGGCTATAAGCTAAAAATACGAATAAACTAAAACTGTTGGATTATGATAGGCTACATTGCAAAAAGATTTAAAGAAAAAAAAATCCAATGCAAGCAATTCTGACTGATGCTGACTGACTACCATTTCAGTTCACGTCTCTCCTCCAAACTCCGCCCACAAAAGCTGACTGTTCTCTCAGAAGGTGCACAGAACATACTTTGACAAGTTGTTTAGTACAGGGAACTGTGTGCACGCGACCACTGTATGATGTCAAAGGATGTCGCGAGCGGAGGGGCTACTGTCAGACAGCCCGCTTCCGTCTGAAGTAAAGTTACCGACCGGTAAAGACGCTTTCATTCGGACATTTACTTCCGTGCGGCAAGTCCCGTGCTGTGTCTTTCTCTGACACTTTAAAATGCTCCACACACACACACGCACACACGCACGCACACACATGTTGGGTTTCCATGTTTTATGGGGACATTCCATAGACACAATGGTTTTTATACTGTACAAACTATATATCATATTCCCTAACCCTAACCCTAACAATCACACACAACTGTCTGCTCTTTTACATTTTCACAAAAGTTCATTCTGTATGATTTATAAGCTTGTTTCCTCATGGGGACAAAAAAATGTTTTTTTTAAACCGTAGGGTTTACCAGGTACACGCACACACGCGCGCACACACACACGCACACACACACACGCACACACACACGCACTGCCAAAATGTTTGCGGCAGTAATAAAGCGCACATGTCTCTCTCTGTCTCTCTCTCTCTCTCTGCGCTGGTTGCTGCTTGATCGAGTCATGTTCGGTAAAATTTATTCGGCCATTTCACACATTTGGCCAAACACCGAACTTGCGTTTTTTGCTATTTTCGGCCGAACATTTTCGGTGGCCGAACATTTTCGGTGGCCGAACATTTTCGGTGGCCGAACATTC
>NC_079906.1:23486999-23499499 GCF_024868665.1 Triplophysa rosa
TTGTGTTCTTTGTGTTCTTTTGCTGAAGGACGTCTGCTGGTGTTCTGGTGAATATTGTGCGTTGGGTTTGTGAGAGCAGATGATGTTCAGCGCTGTGTCAGTGATGTGATGTTGTGTGATTGAGTTTGTTCTTGTGTAACACACACACACACACACGCACACTCTCACACACACACACACACACACACACACACACACACACACACACTCGATCTTCAGTCGATCACTCGACTGTCAAGCAATTAAAGTCAAAAGTCAAACAACATGACTCATGTGAATGCAGAGCGCTGGAGGAGACACCGCTTCATTCATTCTTAATCTCTTTATATTTCACAGCTTCATTTCTTCTTTAGACAAATGTTTTGTGTGGTTCTTGAGCAGAAGTTGTGTTGATGTTGTTCTGTCTCTCTGGTGTCTTCTAGGCGTCTGTAAATCACAGCAAATCAAGCCATCTCTCCGTCCAATCACTGGAGATCAGCACATCCTCGTCAGTTAATGTGATTGCTCAGAATATTGTCTGTGACTGATCTTTGTGTGTTTGTTGTTGTTGTGTACAGGTTGAAGTTCAGAAGTGATCGTGTGGGACGCGGTGCGCAGGGAAAGATGCGTTCGGAGGTTTTGTTGCTGTATTTCTCTCTGCTGCAGACGGCTCGGGCCGCTTTCCCAGAGGACACCGAGCCAATCACTATTTCACATGGCAACTGTGAGTAATGGAGTCTCTCTCGCTCACATTCATCGGGGAAATGGGTTCTGGTGCTGGACCGTAAATGAGTGTCTGAGAGATCAAAGGTTCCTCTTTTATTTTGCCTGTCAGGCATCTAAATGTTGTGCGCTTCGCTGGAATATCACCTCAATCTCCACTTTACTCTCTCTGAACTCAAATCACCTCGTCCGTTTTAGTTTACACTAATGACCACAGGGCTGTTTTTTTGTTCTTGGGCCCAAACATTCTCTTTCTACAGCTCATCTGATTGGATAAAGATTGGTTTATGCCACTGAATGTCATATGTTTTGATATCGTGAATGAAATTTCAGCTTGATCTTCTTCTCCATCCAGATACAAAACAATATCCAGCATTTGTTGGACACAAACCAGGCAGAAACAACACACAGCGACATAAACTGGACATTCAGCTGATTGTGATTATGAATCGGACTCTGTATATCGCTGCCAGGTGAGTCTGCTGTTTCAACACAACCAAAGATTGTCCAGATTGTTGGCTTGGCAACCAGACATCCTTCCAGTTCACCAGCATATGGACATGAAATAACATGTTGTGTGAGTAGAAGAGTTGATGTGCAGTAGATTGAATCCAGTTAAAGTTCTTTACATGCAAATACAGACATTTCCCAAGGATAAAAGCCAGAGTTATGAATGCTGTACACTACACAATACAGTTCACTTCAATATGAAGCAGTGTAGCGCAGTACAGTACAGTGTTGTGTAGAGTTGGGCTGTTTGATTCTTGTGTTTGATCGTGTAGAAAGCGGACAGATATGATGACAGTATGTTTTACTGGGATTACTTCCTCCCTTTGTGATTTTCGGCTAAAGATGAAAATATTGGGCAGAACACACACAGTTCAGCGGCACAAGAGTGATTATGAGGCGTCAGATGGCAGAAATGAGTTGATTCACAGTCTCATGTTGTGTATTCTGTATGAATGTTAGAGCTCAGTGATGTTGTCTGGAGGTATCGGCCCTCACACCACCCCTCATGTAGGACATTATTCACATTCCACAGACACACACTGCAGCGCGCCATAGCAACACAACCCCCCCACACACACATACACAATATCCCATAATGAGAGCTTCTGCGGATGTCAGAACACACAAATGACACCGAAAAAAACTCATGAGAAAGTTCAGGACCAGCGCTGGTGGATTACAGAATGAGAGTGTGTGAGTTTGTGTGTGTGTGTGTGTGTGTGTGTGTGTGTGTGTGTGTGTGTGTGTGTGTGTGTGCGCGTGTGTGTGTTTGTAATTGTACATCTATACTTGTGAGGACCGGTTTGAGTTGTAGACCAGCGGTGTGAGGACAAGGAGAGTAAAGTGAGGACTAGGGATGCACCGAAACGAAAATTCTTGGCCGAAGCCGAACATGATGTGAAACACTTGGCCGAAGGCCGAATAATACCCAACACTGAACACGGTTTTTTGCATTTCTTCTATTTATTAAGCTATTTTTTTCACTATTGCACAAACTGAATAATCAAAATGTGCTTTTTATAATTTGTCTTGCTTTTCAATAAAATACAATGCAACTTAATATAAAATTGATTACAAAACAGTAAATTCAAACAAAAAGTTGAGCCCTCTCCCTTCATGAATATATTAATTAGGCCTATAACTGACTGCTAAAAGAATGTAATGTAAGTTACTCTGTACCCCTACAACAAAACACTTCATTAAAAACTTTCATTCCACATTAGGCTATAAGCTAAAAATACGAATAAACTAAAACTGTTGGATTATGATAGGCTACATTGCAAAAAGATTTAAAGAAAAAAAAATCCAATGCAAGCAATTCTGACTGATGCTGACTGACAACCATTTCAGTTCACGTCTCTCCTCCAAACTCCGCCCACAAAAGCTGACTGTTCTCTCAGAAGGTGCACAGAACATACTTTGACAAGTTGTTTAGTACAGGGAACTGTGTGCACGCGACCACTGTATGATGTCAAAGGATGTCGCGAGCGGAGGGGCTACTGTCAGACAGCCCGCTTCCGTCTGAAGTAAAGTTACCGACCGGTAAAGACGCTTTCATTCGGACATTTACTTCCGTGCGGCAAGTCCCGTGCTGTGTCTTTCTCTGACACTTTAAAATGCTCCACACACACACACGCACACACGCACGCACACACATGTTGGGTTTCCATGTTTTATGGGGACATTCCATAGACACAATGGTTTTTATACTGTACAAACTATATATCATATTCCCTAACCCTAACCCTAACAATCACACACAACTGTCTGCTCTTTTACATTTTCACAAAAGTTCATTCTGTATGATTTATAAGCTTGTTTCCTCATGGGGACATGACCTGGGGTGTGTGTGTGTGTTTCATGTTTGTATATCCCGGTGGGGACCTAAACCTGAATACACACCAACACATGGGGACTCGTGTCACCGTGGGGACCAAAATTGAGGTCCTCATGGGCACAAAAGCTTATAAATTGTACAGAACAATATTTTTTTTTAATCTAAAAATGCAAAAAGTGTTCTATGATCTTTAGGTTTAGGGATAGGGTTAGGGATAGGGGATAGAATATACAGTTTGTACAGTATAAAAACATTACGCCTATGGACTGTCCCCACGGAGATAATAAACCAGACATGTGTGTGTGTGTGTGGTGCGTGGTGCGTGTGTGTGTGTGCGTGTGTGTGTTGTGTGCGTGTGTGTGTGTGGTGTGTGTGTGGTGCGTGCGTCGTGCGTGCGTGTGTGTGTGTGCGTGTTCATCTCAAAAAAACTAAACTTGCAGCTCTATCTGAACGATCTGATAACATTATTCTTTGGACAGACAATTCACGAGTCTAGTGATTGCTCAAGTTGGTTATGGCATTATTTTGTAAACAACATCAATGTTTTTCAGATCTTTGCCAAAAACGAATACCATTAAACAAGTGTTAGCCGCAATGATCTTTATCCAGAGATGAATGTTTTTCTGCATCATCCTGATATAAATCTTGACAGAATGCTCATTCAGACAGGTCAACATAGTGCTTAGGCAACCACAGATACATCCCATTCACCCCTGATAAAAACACAATGCAATATCCTTGTCTTCACAGATTATTAAAAGGTCATTTATGCTTATGCATTTTTCAGACGCTTTTATACAAAGCTATTAGAGTTGATCAGTAAATGTTTTTTACTGATCACACACACACACACACACACACACACACACACACACACACACACACACACGCACACACGACACACGCACACAGCACACCACAACACACACAGCTTTGGTTACTATCCTCCGTGGGGACAGTCCATAGGCGTAATGTTTTTTATACTGTACAAACTGTATATTCTATCCCCTATCCCTAACCCTATCCCTAAACCTAAAGATCATAGAACACTTTTTGCATTTTTAGATTTGTNAAAAAATATTGTTCTGTACAATTTATTAGCTTTTGTGCCCATGAGGACCTCAATTTTGGTCCCCACGGTGACACGAGTCCCCATGTGTTGGTGTGGATTCAGGTTTAGGTCCCCACCGGGATATACAAACATGAACGCACACACACTCTCTCTCACACGCGCACACACACAAACACACACACACACACACGCGCACACACACACACACACGCACTCACACACACACACACACACTCTCACACACGCTCTCACACACACACACACACACACACTCTCACACACACACACACACACACTCTCACACGCACACACACTCTCACACGCACACACACACTTGTGTTCTGTCTCGTGTGCTGGTGTGGATTACATCAGCTGTTTAATCACTATGGTTAGTATTTATAGTTTTTTTGTGATGTTATGAATCGCGTTCTGGATGTTGTACAGTACATTGCTCAAGTTGTGATGTGTTTAATGCTGTTCTATCAATCAAAATGACATTGACATAACCGGGTGCAGATGACACCCCTCTAATAACTGACAACAAAAACACGTGATGAAATGATTCTTGCGTTGCATGAGAAGTCATGATGAGATGTAATGGGACTGGAGTGTGTCACAGCTGTGCATGTGAATATTTCTGCTGTCTGGGAATCTTTTCCTCCGACTGAGCAGCAGAAATAGCAGCGTGAGGAAAGCTGTGACCTTCAACACAAGTCAACATTACTGTCTCACATTCCCTTTCACTATTCTTTCAATGTAATTCCTCAGAAATGTTCATTTGACAACAGCAGAATTTCTGTGTGGGGTTACTTTTATTGGACGAATGAGAGATGGAAATAGTAAGTAAAATGACCCATTTAGATGCCAAGAACTGGTTAGAGAAGCAGTTTTAGTCCTGGCACGCTGCTTTATTGTCACGATCTTTCGGCAGCACTTGAAGATTCTCCAGACGCTCGTCCATCATTAGTGTGTAATTGCTGTAGGTGTTGAGCGCTTCTGTGTGGGCGGGGTTGACCTTTGACCTTTATCTCCATTCCCACAGATGGACAGCTTGGATGCCATCAGCGAGGAAATCAGTGGCATGGCCCGCTGCCCGTATGATGCCAAACATGCCAACGTTGCCCTGTTTGCTGGTAAGCAGAAACAACACAAGATGCTCAGGGACCTGCTTGTGTGTGTGCGTGCGTGTGTGTGGTCATTGTGTGTTTGTGTAGTCATTGTGTGTTAGTGTAGTCATTGTGGGTTTTTGTGGGTTAGGGGATAAAATATAAAGTTTGTACAGTATACAACTCATTACGCCTATGGACTGTCCCCACGGAGATAATAAACCAGACCTGTGTGTGTGTGTGTGTGTGTGTGTGCGTTCAGTGTGTGAGTACATGTGTGTGTGTGTGTGTGCGCGTTCAGTGTGTGGGTACATGTGTGTGTGTGTGTGTGTGTGTTTGTGCGTTCAGTGTGTGAGTACATGTGTGAGTGTGTGTGTGTGTGTGTGCGTTCAGTGTGTGAGTACATGTGTGTGTGTGTGTGTGTGTGTGTGTGTGTGTGTGTGTGTGTGTGTGCGTGCGTGCGTGCGTGCGTGCGTGTGTGTGTGTGTGCGTGCGTTATATTGTGGGAATAAATGTGTTTGTGTGTTATATGAAGTAAACGTTTGTCAATGTGTTGAAATGTTTCTGTTGTGTTGTGACAGCAGGAACATGACTCATGTGTGATGTGAATGTGAACATGTAATGTAGAATCCAGCCGGATGAAGATTTGATGTGTGATGAATGAATGTTGACGCGTCAGAGGTGAAAAGGTTGTGATATTTAAATGTGATTGGACAGACACCAGCTCACAGTTATTGCTGGTGTGCTTGATACCTTTCTGCTGGTCAGTGTTGTGTTTACTGGGCTTTAGGTTTATTACCAGCTGTGTCTCTGTCTTCGGGGAGGATCACAAACATCATTTGACTGACAGGTCATCTGGTGAAGTGATGCTTTCATTAATCTGAGGCTCTGTTAGTCTGAATGAGACACGCCCACTGCTCGTGGTTCTCGTCCTGTCGTTGATTTGTTGTGGTGCTGCTGTCACTCAACACAGATTGTGTTCTTTGTGTTCTTTTGCTGAAGGACGTCTGCTGGTGTTCTGGTGAATATTGTGCGTTGGGTTTGTGAGAGCAGATGATGTTCAGCGCTGTGTCAGTGATGTGATGTTGTGTGATTGAGTTTGTTCTTGTGTAACACACACACACACACACGCACACACTCACGCACACACACACACACACACACACACACACACACACACACTCGATCTTCAGTCGATCACTCGACTGTCAAGCAATTAAAGTCAAAAGTCAAACAACATGACTCATGTGAATGCAGAGCGCTGGAGGAGACACCGCTTCATTCATTCTTAATCTCTTTATATTTCACAGCTTCATTTCTTCTTTAGACAAATGTTTTGTGTGGTTCTTGAGCAGAAGTTGTGTTGATGTTGTTCTGTCTCTCTGGTGTCTTCTAGGCGTCTGTAAATCACAGCAAATCAAGCCATCTCTCCGTCCAATCACTGGAGATCAGCACATCCTCGTCAGTTAATGTGATTGCTCAGAATATTGTCTGTGACTGATCTTTGTGTGTTTGTTGTTGTTGTGTACAGGTTGAAGTTCAGAAGTGATCGTGTGGGACGCGGTGCGCAGGGAAAGATGCGTTCGGAGGTTTTGTTGCTGTATTTCTCTCTGCTGCAGACGGCTCGGGCCGCTTTCCCAGAGGACACCGAGCCAATCACTATTTCACATGGCAACTGTGAGTAATGGAGTCTCTCTCGCTCACATTCATCGGGGAAATGGGTTCTGGTGCTGGACCGTAAATGAGTGTCTGAGAGATCAAAGGTTCCTCTTTTATTTTGCCTGTCAGGCATCTAAATGTTGTGCGCTTCGCTGGAATATCACCTCAATCTCCACTTTACTCTCTCTGAACTCAAATCACCTCGTCCGTTTTAGTTTACACTAATGACCACAGGGCTGTTTTTTTGTTCTTGGGCCCAAACATTCTCTTTCTACAGCTCATCTGATTGGATAAAGATTGGTTTATGCCACTGAATGTCATATGTTTTGATATCGTGAATGAAATTTCAGCTTGATCTTCTTCTCCATCCAGATACAAAACAATATCCAGCATTTGTTGGACACAAACCAGGCAGAAACAACACACAGCGACATAAACTGGACATTCAGCTGATTGTGATTATGAATCGGACTCTGTATATCGCTGCCAGGTGAGTCTGCTGTTTCAACACAACCAAAGATTGTCCAGATTGTTGGCTTGGCAACCAGACATCCTTCCAGTTCACCAGCATATGGACATGAAATAACATGTTGTGTGAGTAGAAGAGTTGATGTGCAGTAGATTGAATCCAGTTAAAGTTCTTTACATGCAAATACAGACATTTCCCAAGGATAAAAGCCAGAGTTATGAATGCTGTACACTACACAATACAGTTCACTTCAATATGAAGCAGTGTAGCGCAGTACAGTACAGTGTTGTGTAGAGTTGGGCTGTTTGATTCTTGTGTTTGATCGTGTAGAAAGCGGACAGATATGATGACAGTATGTTTTACTGGGATTACTTCCTCCCTTTGTGATTTTCGGCTAAAGATGAAAATATTGGGCAGAACACACACAGTTCAGCGGCACAAGAGTGATTATGAGGCGTCAGATGGCAGAAATGAGTTGATTCACAGTCTCATGTTGTGTATTCTGTATGAATGTTAGAGCTCAGTGATGTTGTCTGGAGGTATCGGCCCTCACACCACCCCTCATGTAGGACATTATTCACATTCCACAGACACACACTGCAGCGCGCCATAGCAACACAACCCCCCCACACACACATACACAATATCCCATAATGAGAGCTTCTGCGGATGTCAGAACACACAAATGACACCGAAAAAAACTCATGAGAAAGTTCAGGACCAGCGCTGGTGGATTACAGAATGAGAGTGTGTGAGTTTGTGTGTGTGTGTGTGTGTGTGTGTGTGTGTGTGTGTGTGTGTGTGTGTGTGTGTGCGCGTGTGTGTGTTTGTAATTGTACATCTATACTTGTGAGGACCGGTTTGAGTTGTAGACCAGCGGTGTGAGGACAAGGAGAGTAAAGTGAGGACTAGGGATGCACCGAAACGAAAATTCTTGGCCGAAGCCGAACATGATGTGAAACACTTGGCCGAAGGCCGAATAATACCCAACACTGAACACGGTTTTTTGCATTTCTTCTATTTATTAAGCTATTTTTTTCACTATTGCACAAACTGAATAATCAAAATGTGCTTTTTATAATTTGTCTTGCTTTTCAATAAAATACAATGCAACTTAATATAAAATTGATTACAAAACAGTAAATTCAAACAAAAAGTTGAGCCCTCTCCCTTCATGAATATATTAATTAGGCCTATAACTGACTGCTAAAAGAATGTAATGTAAGTTACTCTGTACCCCTACAACAAAACACTTCATTAAAAACTTTCATTCCACATTAGGCTATAAGCTAAAAATACGAATAAACTAAAACTGTTGGATTATGATAGGCTACATTGCAAAAAGATTTAAAGAAAAAAAAATCCAATGCAAGCAATTCTGACTGATGCTGACTGACAACCATTTCAGTTCACGTCTCTCCTCCAAACTCCGCCCACAAAAGCTGACTGTTCTCTCAGAAGGTGCACAGAACATACTTTGACAAGTTGTTTAGTACAGGGAACTGTGTGCACGCGACCACTGTATGATGTCAAAGGATGTCGCGAGCGGAGGGGCTACTGTCAGACAGCCCGCTTCCGTCTGAAGTAAAGTTACCGACCGGTAAAGACGCTTTCATTCGGACATTTACTTCCGTGCGGCAAGTCCCGTGCTGTGTCTTTCTCTGACACTTTAAAATGCTCCACACACACACACGCACACACGCACGCACACACATGTTGGGTTTCCATGTTTTATGGGGACATTCCATAGACACAATGGTTTTTATACTGTACAAACTATATATCATATTCCCTAACCCTAACCCTAACAATCACACACAACTGTCTGCTCTTTTACATTTTCACAAAAGTTCATTCTGTATGATTTATAAGCTTGTTTCCTCATGGGGACAAAAAAATGTTTTTTTTAAACCGTAGGGTTTACCAGGTACACGCACACACGCGCGCACACACACACGCACACACACACACGCACACACACACGCACTGCCAAAATGTTTGCGGCAGTAATAAAGCGCACATGTCTCTCTCTGTCTCTCTCTCTCTCTCTGCGCTGGTTGCTGCTTGATCGAGTCATGTTCGGTAAAATTTATTCGGCCATTTCACACATTTGGCCAAACACCGAACTTGCGTTTTTTGCTATTTTCGGCCGAACATTTTCGGTGGCCGAACATTTTCGGTGGCCGAACATTTTCGGTGGCCGAACATTCGGAGCATCCCTAGTGAGGACATTTTGTCCGGTCCTCACTTCCAGAGACCCCTTTAAAGGGCTGTTTGAGGGTGAAGACTTGGTTTTAGGATTTAGGTTATAATCAGGTTTAGGGTCAGGGTTAGGGTCAGGCATGTAGTTCTGATGGTTAGGGTGACGGGCTAGAGATTGCATTGCGTCAATGTATGTCCTCATAAAGATAGCTGCGCAAACATGTGCGTGTGTGTGTGTGTGTGTGTGTGCGTGTGTGTGTGTGTGTGTGTGTGTCTTTCTGTCTGTGTGTGTGTAAGTGTGTTCATGTTTGTATATCCCGGTGGGGACCTAAACCTGAATACACACCAACACATGGGGACTCGTGTCACCGAGGGGACCAAAATTGAGGTCCCCAGGGGCAAAAAAAGCTTATAAATTGTACAGAACAATATTTTTTACAAATCTAAAAATGCAAAAAGTGTTCTATGATCTTTAGGTTTAGGGATAGGGTTAGGGATAGGGGATAGAATATACAGTTTGTACAGTATAAAAACATTACGCCTATGGACTGTCCCCACGGAGATAATAAACCAGACGTGTGTGTGCATGTGTGCGTTCAGTGTGTGCGTACATGTGTGTGTTGATTGTTTATATGGATGAGTGTTTAGTGATGGCAGGAATATGAAGTGTGGCAGGATCAGGAGGAACTCGCTGACACACAGGCGCTCTGTACAACAGTTGGTGTTTTTGGGTGCTCGGCAGGCGCTGGTGTGGCCGCTCTGGAAACACATGAGTGTATTGTGGGACAGGCAGAGAGTCACAGTCTGGGAGTCTCCCCTAAAATACAGCTGAAAAATAACTGAGATGGAAAAAGCCGATGAGTCATGAGGACAGAACATTCCAGTGAGAGGCCGAACGAAGTCCATCTGACTGAAAGTGTGATCGCTCTCATGAATGTGTGTGTGTTTGTGTAATCTTGTGATTGTCGTCTTCTTCTTTAGATGGGAAGTTATATTCGGCCACAGTCACAGATTTTCTGGCCATCGATGCGGTGATCTATCGCAGTCTGGGAGACAGTCCCACCCTCAGAACCGTCAAACACGACTCCAAATGGCTGAAAGGTGAGAAGAACTCCATTCTCAAGACACACGAACACGACCCGCCGTCAACTGGTGTGCTCGGCCACAGAAATCCTTTTCATTTGATCAGAGCTGTGGAAGACGTGACACTCGAACAACACACAAATGTAAAAACAGATTGAAACGAGTCATTCGTCATCTCATCATCTGTTGTGTTGTGTTGTTGTGTTGTGTTGTGGTTTAGAGCCATACTTTGTTCAGGCGGTGCAATACGACGAGTTCATCTATTTCTTCTTTCGGGAAATCGCCATGGAATACAACAGCATGGGAAAGGTATGGACACATCTCCACAGACAGGATGTGACATCACTAGTCAACAGGAAATGGGCGTTTGAAATATCTCAGAGGTTGTTAGGAGGGCTCCAGAATGTTTGGTCAGGATGCAGGTTCTAAAAATAACTGAAAATCCTTCGGCAGACATTGTTTGGCATCTTAACTACAGACCTGAATCATGATTGTGATCTCAAACAGGCTCATTGTTCTCTGTTCACAGTCCAAAGTCCCAGAGATTTCTGAGATATCAGATCACCTTCAGCTTCTGTAATTACAGTGTTTGAATAAAGTCATCAGTTACAGGAACACGTATGAACATGAGCAAACATTTCAACTGTGGAGTAAAAGAGACGCTCAGTTCCTGAACGACCAAACTTAAGCTCATTTCTATGAAAGTGACGGAGAGAAAACAACATCCATACAATAGAGTTTTATTTTGATGAGCAGGTGGTTTTCCCGCGTGTGGCACGCGTGTGTAAGAACGACCGCGGCGGATCTCAGCGTGTGTTGGAGAAGCAGTGGACGTCTTTCTTAAAGACTCGACTCAACTGCTCCATCCCCGGAGATTCGCATTTCTACTTCAACATCCTGCAGGCCGTCACCGACGTCATCCACATCAACGGACGCGACGTCATCATGGCGACCTTCTCCACACCATATAACAGGTACCGCCGGCCGTCGACTCGATGTAAGTGACAATCTGCGCTCGCAGGCCAGATAAAGACGGCAAGAGCAACATTCCAGTTTATTCCAGTAATGAGAAATGAGAGAACCGTCACACAATGAGGCGTTTGATTCAGCGCTTCTGACCCACTGCTTCTCTCACAATCACAATTCCCATCTTGTGTCTGTGAGACTGTCAGAAACCAATGATTCACAGTTCTGTTATGAGCGCTGAAATAAACTGTGTGTTTCAGTATCCCGGGCTCAGCCGTCTGCGCGTACGACATGAACGACATCGCCACGGCCTTCACCGGACGCTTCAAAGAGCAGAAATCACCCGACTCCACCTGGACTCCAGTTCCTGAGGAGAAAGTGCCCAGGCCGAGGTATCATCACCTGTCCTCAGTGGTCCATCATTCACTCACCCTCCAGTTGTTCTGTTAAACACATCGAAAGATATTTGGAAGAATGTGAGCAGCCGACAGCAGTTCTGAGACATCATCCACTGCCGTAGTAGAAACAAGTATTGTGTCATTTTTCTGTTCTGTCGAACACAACAGAAGATATTTTGAAGAATGTCAGAAAGTAAACAGTTCCCTACTACGGCAGTGGATGATGTCCCAGAACTGTCCGCTGCTAACGTTCTTCCAAATATCTTTCTGTGTGTTTAACAGAACAAAGAAACCTAGACAGGTTTGGAACAACTTGAGGGTGAGGAACTCGTGACAGGATTTTCATTTTTGGGTGAACTGTCCCTTTAAGATGTATTGCTCAAACCCATTCTGTGATGGGGCTGTCAGATCATCTGTAGCACAGAACTAATCTGAATCTCTAATTCATGTCAATGATCTTCTTGCACACGGCCTTGTGTTGTGTGTGTGTTATTCT
>NC_079906.1:23501494-23503994 GCF_024868665.1 Triplophysa rosa
TGTGTGTGTGTGTGCGCGCCCATGTGTGTGTGTGTGTGTGTGCCTGTGTGTGTGTGTGTGTGTGTGTGTGTGTGTGTGTGTGTGTGTGCCTGTGTGTGTGTGTGCGCACCCATGTGTGTGTGTGTGTGTGTGCGCGCCCATGTGTGTGTGTGTGCGCGCGTGTTATAGTTCACAGACTCCAGATCGATGAAATAAATGTGTTTAATTACAGTAATTTGCGTTTCCATTACGATGTTGGCTGTTTTAATAAGCCTGAAAATGTATTTGCATAGTGATTTGAAAAGGATTCATCCGGTGGATTAACACCGAGAGAATGAAAGAGTTTGATGTCTGTAGTGAGAGCATTATAACTCTCCGTCTGTCTGTTTCTTCAGATATCGTCTGACTCGTATCGCAGTGGATAACGCCGCCGGTCCTCACCGTAACCACACGGTTGTTTTTCTGGGTTCTGAGCGAGGAATCATTCTGAAGTTTTTGGCTAAGATGCGGAGCGGCTTTCTCAATGACAGCCTGTTTCTGGAGGAGCTGAACGTCTACAACCCTGACAAGTGTGTGTTCTATTAAGACTGGTTCATCCGGCCCCAGTCCTTCACATGCGGTCGCTAAATTAAAGAGAGCGCTGTGGAAATTCATCTGCCGTTGGTTTGGACCACGAGGCCTTGACCAAATAAACAGTGAATGATGAAAGAGAAGCAGAAATCTCACATTACATGTGGATTTTATGAGAGAGCGCTTTTTTCATATTAATGATGTCATACACACCTTTTTTTTCTTATATTTGTATTATACACCACAAAAATGCATATAATACAGCACAATATTTATATTGTTATTATTTTATTTACATGTCAGTCTTTCACTTTTAGCTACATTATTCATAAATGAATAAATAAAAGGAAACTCAAATAATAAAAGATGATTCAACTGTAAAATTAGATGAATAAGAAGAAATAGTCATCTTAATGAAATACTTTGTGATTAATTCTTGTAATATTAAGGACATTACATGGCATAAGTACCTTTATTAAAAACGCACTGATGTGATCATCTTAGTCTCAGTTCTTAAGCACATGACGTCCGGTGTGAATATATGATTATTGGTGTGTGTTCTTGTATCTCAGCTTCCATCCTACAGAAACGCACACTGATCAAATGTTTAGTTTATTATTCATATGAATGTGACAGCCCTTGATTTCAGTCATGACTGGACGTGTTCTGTGTGGTGTGTTCAGGTGCAGTATTGATGGAGTGGATGACAAACGCATCATCAGTATGCAGATCGACCGCAGGAGTCACTCGCTGTTCGTGGCGTTCTCCTCGTGTGTGGTCAAAGTCCCTCTTTCTCGCTGCCAACGACACGGAAAGTGTAAAAAGTAAGTCCAGACCGATCGGTTCATACAAACTTACGCTGTGTCCCTGATTAACTTTTGGCATGTGTGTCTCTCTCAGGTCCTGTATCGCCTCCAGGGACCCGTACTGTGGTTGGGTGTCAGACGGCGCCTGCAGAGAAATCACATCTGACGCAAAGTACGCCGCTTTATTCTCAGTTCTGTAATTAGGGTTCAGCTGAGCCAAAAGATGATGTCAGTTTACCCACAATCCTCTGCATGCCAGTGATGTGATTGTGGTTTGAAGTGGTGCAGCGTCCATCATTCATCACTTTATGTAGATATGATGTTAAAGAGGACACAGCCGATGATCTGTGAGAAGGATTTTCTGTGATGTTTATTATTTCTCAAGTTCTTTCCCTTTGGAAAGTGAACATATGAGCTGAGTGGTGCTGTGCTGGATTTCAGGGATTAGGTGGCTATGATCAGTGCGGTTCGTGACCGCTGTGGAAAGACTTTTTTATGTTTTGCCCGACGCTTCATAAAACCTTTTCCATAAAATGAGCTCTGGAGGAAAAGGCTATGTCATTGATCTCATTGTGTTTGTTTATGAATATCTTGACAGTGATGTTTTATGAGATGAGAATGGTTACATGATTTATTTTGGTGTGTGTTTTCAGATTGTTTAGATTGTTGTTGTTTTGTCAGGAGTTGTGTCAGTTCAGAATGTTGATTATGATGATGAGATTGTTGTGTTATATTTTTATTCAAATCTTGATTATTATTGAAGGCGTTTGATCGTAAAATTCACCACTTGAACTGTGTGTGTGTGTGCGTGTGTGCGTGCGTGCGTGCGTGCGTGCGTGCGTGTGTGTGTGTGTGTGCAGATGGTCTTTTGAGCAGGACGTGGAGCAGGGCAACACAGATGGACTCGGCGACTGCCAAAGTAAGCAGAACCCGTTTACTGAGAGCTGTGGTCATGACAAGAACCTCACAAACAGCTGTAGACACACATGCACACACATAGACGTAATGTTTTTTATACTGTACAAACTGTATATTTTATCCCCTACCCCTAACCCAACCCCTAAACCTAAAGATCATAGAACACTTTTTGCATTTTTAGATTTTTTTAAAAATATTGTTCTGTACAATTTATAAGCTTTTTTGCC
>NC_079906.1:23508994-23524353 GCF_024868665.1 Triplophysa rosa
ACAAGCGTGTGCTGTATGATTATATTTTGACGCATGGCTTTTCTATTTGCTGCTTTGCTTTTGCAGAATTCTGTGGCCCAGATTTATTTTTCTTTATTTTTCTGCCCCCCCCCCCCGCTGTTTGTGTGTCTGTTGACAGGTGAGATGTACTGTGAAACATGACAAACAATGTTATTATGTCAAGTTCGTATGTGACCTGACAATCAAACACAATGTTTGTGTTGATATAAAACAGCAGCTCTTCATTCTGATCCTCTAAAGAAGATTTCACTGAACTTTATTCAGACTGTGGTTCTGCTGTTGAGTTAAAACATGTTCACAGTGCATTAGAGCTGTGTGTGATTCCCCCCCACCTCACTCCTGCATCTGCTGTCATTGTGACCTCAGGATTCTTCATCTCGTGATGGATCGTTCCAAGGCTGAACCTCTACTGTAGCCAAAGCGTTTGACTAAACCTTAATCTGTGTGTGTATGTGTGCGTGTGTGTGTGTGTGCGTGCGTGTGTGTGCGCGTGTGTGTGTGTGTGTGTGTGTATGTGTCTATCTCCCCACCCCTCTATTTTTCTCTCTGTCTCTCTCTCTCTTTGAGTGTCCAATTTATACAGTAGGTGTATTATAAATGCGCTGTAGATGCGCGGCGTGAGTCTTTGGGGTGTCTGTGTCTATCAGTCAAACCTGCATTACTCACTGAATGGGCAGAAGAAATCAATTATCATAAACGTGTCAGCACAGAATCTCTGGGATCTGATTTTGACGCTGTTGTAAAACGAATATTAGAGCTTCTGTTCTAGACGTTTATTTAATAGATGTTTGTGGTTTTGTTACATCTCGTGTTCATGTACAGGAGGAATATTTAACTTACACATCATATGTAACCCATATCTCTCTAGAAGAACATCTCACTCTAGATTGTTTAAATGATAAACTTATTAGATTTGACTGTAATATTTTTTGTAATAATATTTAAAAAATATTTGAGTTATTAGTCTTTTACGTCCACTGAGAATTTATTAGATGTGAACATGTATGAGTCTGTGAACATCGGATATTTGACTTTTATCACTGAAAAAGACAGTGACATGTAATTCAGTTCTGTTTCATTTCTATGTTGCTTCACAGAAAACAGCTTAACACGCAAAATGTATGTAGAAAACATGCCATAACAAAATAATGATATAGAAATGGAAAAATTCTATTTAGACATGAAGGAGCAGAGAAGAATATTTGAAAAGCTCATTGACTGATTTGTTGGAGGTGTCATCGTCTTCTTAAGTAACAGCTGCTCTGATGTTGAGAAACAATTGACTTCACATGTGAAAGTTTCTGTGAGTCTCCACCAGACCAGAGCCAGACGCTTTTCACCTTGTGTTGAACTGTCACGCTTGTTTTCTAGAGGGGTTAATAACTTGACTATATTGAATCTGGTGATGCTGATGTGCTTTCCAGATTCAGAAGAACTGGAGCTTTATTGACCCTTAAAACATCTCCACCTGAACTCATTCAAGTCTGGTAGAGTAGACGTGTGAAAGAGAAACGCACAAGAATGACCAGGGTGTCCGCGGATCCTTAAAATGTCTTAAAAAGTCTTAAATTCCTAATGTCAAATTAAGGCCTTAATTAGCATTAAAATGTCTTAAATCCGCATTTCCAAGGTCTTAGAAATGCAGTCGAACCGACACTGTAAAGAAGATCTTATTTTCGTTTTAAAATCATGTACGTCTATTTGTCACGCAGAACAAAATAGGCGGAACCAACTAACAAATAACACGTTCGCGGGGGGTTCGTTAGGTGAGTGGACTGGACATTATCACATGGAGAAACGTTGGAGCTTTAGCCATGGGGAAGTGCAAATTTGTTGCTATGAAATTGGTCTTAAATTTCATTCTGCACGGTATTAAAAAGGTCTTTAAAAGTCTTAAATCTAACTCTCAGAAACCTGCAGATACCCTGATGACGTTTAAAATCATTCAGAAGATCAGACGGTAGGAATGTGATGTAGAGAGACGTCATTCATTCAGCTTCATTACAAGAGCTCAAACAACAACAACATTAAATACGAATGTACTGGTATTACCGTCACTGCGTGTGTTAATGTCTCTTTACTCCCATCACAGAAACGCAGTGAATGTTAATGTTGTGTAATGGATGAGTTAAATATTGATTTGTGTGTGAAGTGTTTGATGAATGGAGTGTTTCTCTTCTGGGAACAGTTGATGTAAGTGTAATGCATTAAACCTGACGAGTCTTCCAAAATGAAAATATTGTGACAGCGGTGGTAACGTCTCAAAGGACCAGGGGTGGATTTAGTGATTTGGGGGCCCTAGGCAAATCTATGTATGGGGGCCCCAACTATGCGTGGTGTTCATAGAGAAATACTCACCGGCACATTATCATTGCTCGTGCCTGGGAGAGTGCTGTGTCTGGCGGGAGCAGCGGTGGAGTTTGTGTGGGGAAAAGCAGAGACTTTGGCAACAATCTTTTGTAAATCGTCTTTTTTCCTCTCCGCTGGTGTAGCTGCGTTCTTTGTTGTTTTATTTCCCTGCGACTTTAATGTACCACACAATGACACTCTCGCTGTGGGCAGTTCTACTAACTCTGCCGCTGTGTTCACTTTCTCCAGCTGGTGTCGAACTCGTCTCGCGCATATACGGTGCTAATGGAATGGTCCACTCTAATCTATAATGGGGTGGGAGTGCCTTCGTACAGATGTAATAACGTAAAACGTTAACAGGGATTTCCCGACTATTTTGATGATTACTTGGGGCTCCATGTGGCTGCTCACATGGCTTATTGGTTAAGTCCACCCCTTCCTTTTGGGGCCCCCTGGTAGCTCGGGGCCCCAGGCGATTGCCTACCTTTGCCTAATGGGTAAGTCCGCCCCTGCAAAGGACACAACATTATATACTCATCTCTAACCGCTGTCATCTTGTGCTTTTAAAACCTTGCCTCCGTCTCTTTAAGAACACTAGTTGGATTATGTTTACATTACAGCTGATTGGTCAGAAAGGTTTGAGTTTGTAAAAAGACTTGCACAGTTTTTTTGACCTGAGGGAGGGGTTTAAGCAGACCAATCACAGTGCTTGCGGTCCATGTCGAATTGACACGTTGGTTTATTTTTTTGGAAAGGTGCGCATCAGGCTACGGCGTAGGTCCGACGCAGAAGCATAAATCACACTTTAGAGTGTAAAACTTCACAGTGTTGTTGTTTTTTAATTAGCAGTAAAGATCTTTTGTACAGGCAATGCAACAGTCTAACTCAGTTGGAAAATCTCTTTGCAGGTGTGATCCGAGAGACGTACCATCGGGATCGGGACGGGATGGTTCCCGTGACCCTTCTGGCCATCGCCATCATCCTCGCCTTCGTGATGGGCACCATCTTCTCGGGCATCATCGTCTACTGTGTGTGCGACCACCGGCGGCGGGACTTCAATGTGCCCGTCCGCAAGGACAAGGACTCGGTTCAGTCCAGACGAGGTTCCATGAACAGCGTCACCAAGCTGACGGGTCTTTTCGAGACTCAAGGCAAAGATGGCCGCCCGGAGGCCGTTCTCACCCCGCTCATGCACAACGGCCGTCTGCCCAACGGTAGGACGCTCATCAAAGCGGACCAGCAGCCAGATCTGAGCGGCCTGCCAACGCCCGAGTCCACACCCCTTCAGCCTCGCCGCAAGCCCAGCCGCGGGAGCCGCGAGTGGGAGAGAAACCAGAACCTGATCAATGCCTGCACCAAAGACCTGGTGTCCGTGGGCTCCGCGGTCATCCCCACCGACCTGCCGCTGCGTCCGTCTCCGGGTCACATCCCCAGTGTGGTGGTGCTGCCTCTGCCTCAACATCAGCAGGCCTACCAGCACGAGTACGTGGAGCATCCTCGTCGGGCGGATCTCTCGGATGACCCTGAAACAACGCTGGAGTACAAATCGCTCAAAAGTGCGTCAGACGACGATGGCGTGCCGCCGCGGGTACCCCAGCGCGAGGCGTCTCTGACCGCCGCCGTTCCTCCGGCCGTCCCGCAGATGGGCAAGAGACTCGACGTGTACGCCCGCGCCTACCATGCCAGTTCGGGCCTGAAAAAACAACACAACACCAACTCGTCCAACTCCTCGCACATGTCCAGAAAGCACAGCTTCCACGTGGAGACGCCTCCGCCCGCTCCACGGAGGGTGGACTCCATGCACGTCACCTCTCCGCCGCCAGTCCTCGGGCTCGCGCGTCACCTCGGCCTGAGCTCGTACGGCTCTCTGCCGCACAGGCAGCTCAAGCCGGACGTCCCTCCCAAACCCTCGCTGGTGTCTCTTTACACCAAAGTCAAGTCGGGCGACTCGTGCACATAATCCGTGCCGATCTGAACGCTAAAGTGCATCTGTTCACACAGCTGCGTGCTGGAAATGCGACTCTTTATTTCCTTTTTGTTTTTGACACCTTTTTGAGTCCGTGCACACGGACCTCGGGCTCACGAGTTCCCGGACGGCAAACGTGCAACATCATCAGCACTTAGAGACGGAGATTCTGTCCGGATGAGAATGTGAGGTCACGTCGCAGCTGAGCAAGGCCGAACGAAACCACACGAGGCGCTTCTCCAGCACTTGGAACCGGAGTGCCGCTTGAGTTTACAACTGTGAAGAAACGTCAGTGTTAACGCTACTGGACGAAACAATCGAGTTCTACTGTAACTGACTGTTAATACTAATAACAGCTTGTATTTATTTCTTTTTGAATAAAGTGCTTTTGGAGAAAGACAAACTGTTTTTAGGTTGAACATGAGAAGAGTTTTCGTTTGAATGAAATTATTCAAAGTCATTTAACTGGAGCCAGTACTCGGACGGAGAGAAGTGAAGCCTCTGTGTCAGAGAGGATTGTGGGTAAATCTCACTTATACAGGAACATAAATAGAATGAGCTTTATTAAATCTCACAACAGTCAACGAGTCGCACTTAGAAAAACAACGTCTTTCATTTTCCTTTTGTCGATTGGTTTTGGTCTTTTTCTTCCACGTGTAAATTTGTGCCTTACACCCGAGTAGTAGCTGTTAACTGTTCTCTAACTGTAACTGATGATGATGTTTGTTTTCTTTGTTTTGATTTTTAAAAATAGAAAAAAAAACTACATTGTAATTGAAGAATGTTGATGTTGTCATTGTCAAATTTAACCACAAAAGATTCTGTGCTTGATTTCTCATTGTGCCAATCAAACGGTGAAATGTGTTTCAGTTTTAGCTTTTTCTGTTTTTACTTTTCACCATGTTTTTACACTGTTTGGTAGATGAATTGATGTTTCTCCTCTTAATTCTGGCTGTTTTAAGGCAATAAGAGAATAACACACACACACAAACACAAGCTTTCTAATGTATTATGAACGGCGGTGAATGCGGGCTGGCTCCTGTGTACACCTGCATTCCAATAATATTAGAAAACTTCATGTTTTCAATGTTTGTGACAGATTGCGATTAATATAATTTTCTAGCTCTATCATTGTAATGTAATATGAGGGATTGTTATTTAACTACACAGGTTTTATTAAACTTCTCACGTGCTCTAGTTTTGACTGTAGATAGTTGAAGTGGCGTCCATCTGAATATTCCAGCTGTTGTTCTTCAGACGGTTCATCCTGAGATCTCATCTCATGTCTCTGAACGGAGATTTCTGTGCCGGTGCCGGTGCCTTTGGACGCCTCTAGATTTCTGTTGGAATTCTCTCGACGGTGTGCAGTTTGTTCTCTTGTATGATGTCGTTTTGTCATGAGGTTTTTCTGGACCTCTTCCTCATCTGATTCACAGATAAATGTAAAGAAATTCTCTTTAATAAATGGATCAAACATTTCAGTTCTTGTCACAGAGGTTTGCTTCTTTCTCAAAGGAGACGTTGCAGAATGATGCGAGGCCACAGAAACGTTCCTGTTGCCAGGCTGACGGCTTCATGGTACGATGAACGTTAAAAGATTTCAGATAAGCCGTCACACGGGTGGACTGCGCTTTACAAAACAGTGGATTGTTTGACATCTGTAAGCATGAAGAAACAGACTGATAACAATTGCTCACATCTCAGGTGTCTTTGTGTCTCAACAGGCCCGTTTGCTCAGTGTTGTTATTATGAAGGGATTTTCTGCTCTTGATGTACAACACTGACTCGTACAGTATATCATCTGAATGAATTCACTCACAGTGAACACGTGTGCAAACACTGCTCGACACCTCCGTCTGTCTGTTGTATTGTGCGTAAAACACAGTGCTCTTCAATGTTAATGGGGTAGATGCACATGGGACGATGCCGTACTTCCGCAAAAATCTCAGCCAGCCGGGTCACTTCCGCGCTCATAGCACTAAGGGGATTTTCACCAAGTGATAACGATGCGGTTTAGTAAGATAACTTTCAAATTTTGGCGAACCGACAGCACTACAGGTGTGATCATGCCTCGAGTAAGTGCAAAAGTTCACTTTGCTTTTTTCACACTTGTTGATAGCCTGAAGTGCTTCTCCTCTTTGGTTGTCGACGTATGGAGAAGTGTTTGAATAATTAGACTCACGGTTGTTGATCGTAATCCTATGTGCATGCTGAAGCCAAATGCCATCCTACGGCGCCGGATGTAACAGCCTGGCTGAGATTTTAGCGGAATGACGTCATCGACCCGTATGCATATACCCCGTTTTTACTCAACCGCCCAATCACAGTGCAGGAAAGGGCGGGACAAATACCACACCAACCAACCAACACATCTTAAACAGTGACTGAAAAACAATACTTGTTTCTGAGGGACTCCCAAAAATAATATCACGTGCTGATTAAACAAACTCTTACCATCAGCTGATGTTCTCTTACAGATGTCTTTCAATTTTCATACAGGATTTATATAAATATACCAGATCCTGTTATGTATCGACTGTACACGTTCTGTAAACGTTGTGCCATTTGCGCTTGAATTTCATCATTTTTAAACGTTCTATTACATTCCTTTTAAAACAGTTAAACCTGTCAAATAACGAGAGAAACCCATAAAGCAATGAGTTTTGTGACTGTACAGTATCATCATGTTTAGTGCAAGCGTGATGAATGAGTGTTTAGATTCAGACTGAATCCCACTAGACCTCCGGCGTGTGTAAATCTCTCGGGGATTCACAGAGCTTTGGCTTGTAAAACTCTTGCGCATTAACAACATGACACTGATCTCAGAACAGAGAGTGTACTGAATGTTTACTGAGGCGATACGAGCCGTCAGAATCCTTCCAACCACAACAAAAGACAAAGGAGAGAAAGTAAGCTTGTGAGAACACGTTTCAGAACACAGAAGGCCTCAGACTAAAGAATTAAAGTGCGTGAGAAACATCAGACAGACAGTGTTGAGCTTTTGTTCTCTCTGTCAGTTTTCTGATCTTCTTCTCCTTAGAGAAGTTGTTTGTTGTTTGTGTCCGGTGAGCACTTGACCTGTTCTCCACACCACAGCGCGAATCATTCCACTGTTTGTGTTCTTGGCATTTTTAGATTTTATGACAGATTCACACAGAGCCCATCACAGTCTCTCTGGACAGCCGAGCGTCTCTGTAGGGATCTGGTGTGCTGGGGAAAGATGCTCTCTGTTATGTGATAATGTTAGCGTGTTGAAGGTCACATGATTCTGATGTCACACATTTGTCTTCTGTAATAACAGTGCAAGTGTTTCAGGATTATTAAAGTGTCCTTGTGAATTGGAGTGGACAGTATGAGAAAAACTACTGTCTTCACTCCAAACAACAACAGTGACATCTCATTTGAAATGCTGTTTCTGGTCAGACGGTCATTTATCAGTGCTGATGTTCCCTTGAGAGAGAAATGAGTGACAGGACAACATGAGAAAGTGATGGCATCACATTTAAACACGTATGATGTTGAATAGATTTATATGTAGTGAAGAGCGAGCATTGGATGATTTGTTGTGTAGGTTACAGACCGAAATGAGAACCCCGCTTATACACTCATCTATTATAAATGAGATGGGTAGTGAAGCCCCTCCCTCTCATTCCCAAGCGTCCTACAGCTGTGACACCATTTGCACGCTACCCCGCCCACTTGTATTAATCACGCTGACAATGCAGTAAGATTTGGCCACAATCCACACACTTTCATCAAGAGCAGAACACACACACACTTTTCATTATTATAAACAGCAGTTTACACAGATCAAAGCAGCTCCAGGGATGGTGGTTACTCACTGCGGTAAATTAGGTACTTTTTTATTGAGGTTAGAGAAACGTGTGTGTGTGTGTGTACTGGTTTTTATACATTGTTGGGTCTAAGTGTCCTCTTAATGATAGTAAAAGTCTCACACACTTACACCATGGCCGGTCCCCACAATTCAAATGAATTATTAAACATACTAAATGATGTTTATTTGAAAATGTAAAAATGCAGAAAGTTATCTGTGATGGTTAGGTTTTGGGGTTGGGTTAGGGGAAGGCAATAGAACATAGTTTGTCCAGTATAAAAATCATTACGCCATATGGAAAGTCCCCACAATGTATTCAGTGATGGGATGTTTTTTTGAAAACTATTTGAAAAATTAATTTTGAAAAATTGTTTATTATGATTAGTCTTTAGTTTTAATTGTATTTACTGTAATTGTTCTAGATTAATATGTGGTAAAAGAGTTGTGTGGTGATTTTTACAGAGTCATTCCAGGATATTTTGTCTGGACATGACAAGAGTTCAGTGAATGTAACTTACATTAGTGTTTGTCATTTCAGAAGACCAGCACTATATGAAACTACAGAAGAAAAGAGTCGTGTGGGTTTGAAATGAGAGTCAATGAACAGAGAATTTTCATGTTTAGATGAATCAATTTTGTTGTGGCTCTTAGCTGAAGCTCTGAAGACAAAGAGGATCTGTGAGACAGATGGAGAAAATGTGGGATTTTCTGCATGGATCTGTGGGTACCTGGATTTGGGAAACAGGATTAGTGTGCGTGCGTGCGTGCGTGCGTGCGCGTTTGTGTGTGAGGATTGAAACTGCTTCTCTCAGCTTTAAAGAATTCATGAATTCTGTCCTAATTTTAGAATTCTTGGCAGTGTTGAAATATGAAGGTTTCTGCTCAAAACACAAAAAGAGCCTGAAAAGAATAAACGATAACAGAAAAGCAGTTTTTTTCTGTAATGTAGGTTAAGTGCTCGTGTACATAAAGCAGCTCAGATGAGGCATTAATGATTGACAGCTCGAGAGTTAAATGGGTTCGTGCTTTAGAATTCCTGTTATGACAAATCATCGTCAGTTTTCTATGTTGAGTACTAAAACAATAGCAAGCAAACACACAGTATGTCTCACTCGAGGCTTCATGTGAATGTGTCTGTTGATGAACAGCAGCTCAAAGCAATCGTGTCTTAAGGGGCGAGAGAGAGAGAGAGAGAGAGAGGGAGAGAGAGAGAGAGAGAGAGAGAGAGAGAGAGTTTGCCAAGAAAAGAGAAACGGTCTTTCACGACTCCTGGAGACACTGGAGACATCTTCAGAAGACACAGAGACTGGATGTGTTTAAGACGGAACAGCACACACACGTTAACATCGAGTCTTTTAGGACATTCACTGCATTACTGGATTCAAGCAGTGTGTCATTTATGGGATGTTACATTATTACACAACCCCCTGGAATACTTCATTCTCATTGGTCAGTCTCAACATTCCGAGGTTTGTTATTCTCCCGATAGAGTACAGCGAGTCCTCACAAATATATATATATATATATATTACAGATATAAATATGCCTAATAACATATCTGAGGTTATATTTACTAGTGATTCAACTAAATTGCATGTTGACTTGTGCAGCAGGTTTGTGTTGGTAACAAAGGAGCTAATAAATAATTTTGTGTCCAATAATTTACTCACAGGTAATCGTGTAATAAGATGGATAACGCTTATTTTAGTCGGATCACAAATAAAACCCTCGAGCCGGTGTGTGATCAAAACCGGTCTTATGATATTCCTTATAAATGAATTAAAGTGAACTTCTGATCGGCTGAATTCCTGCAGTGCAGACAGACACGTGGATTGAGTTTAAAGGAAAAGTTCACCTCAAAATCAACATGGTGTTATTTTTTTACTCAACCACACGACGTTCAACATGTTTTAAGACCTCCCGGCGTCTTCGGAACACCGAGAGATTTTCAGGCCTCTTCATAGACACCATGGTTATAGTTGTTGTCAAGGTCCAGAAAAGTACTAAAGACATCTTTAATTTGGTCCATCTGCTCACAGTGATAATCACTCGGATGTCCCCTAAAATATCTTTATTTGTGTTCCGAAGACGCCAGGAGGTCTTAAAACATGGTGAACGTCATGTGGGTGAGTAAAAAATAACACCATTTAGATTTTCCTTTAAGGCTGAACTGTCCTGTCTGAGAGTGACCAGCTTTCATGAAAGGAGTTTCTATAGAATCTGGATGGATGTCCACCCTTTTTTTTCTGCTGCAGTCCAGAAGGTGCTGGCGACCCGTCTCTTTCTCCAGAACTCTGTGTTCTGCTCTTCTATGCAGGAGTCTCTCAGCGCGAGCGTCGTACCATCTGTTCTCAGAGCTGCTCCTCTGACACTTTCACAATGTGGACCAGACTGTAAACTGTGCAGAATACGTGCACTTTAAAAGATGATGTTGATGTGATTCACTCTTGTTTCAGCATCATGAGAGCAATGATCCAGTATAACACAACTGAAAATGGAATACATCATTTTATTATCACTTTGAAAAGTGTTGGGCAGTGAGTCAAAGGGAGAGACATTCAGAATCTAAAGGCAAATACAAGTTAGTGTCAGACTGACAAATGCTGAGCATCTTCAATCAAGACAGACAGACAGACAGACAAATGGACGGATGCTTGTTTTCCCAGACTCAATGTATTACATCTCAAACCTCTGACAGCTCATGTAACGCTCATCTAATGTTCTGCACATTTAAAACAACAAACATGAATGAAACTGCTGGTCATGGCTTCAGTCTGCATGTGGCGTTTCAGCTCAGAGAGTCCAGTTGCGTTTGAATCCGCTCTATCTGTAAAACACACACAATGTTTGTCACACGGCACAGGAGATCACAGCATCATGTGAAAGTCAATCTGACCTTATTGTAGAAGTCCAGCAGTTCCTGATGATTGAATTCCACAAAAACATTCTGCAGCTGAAACACAAAGCAGAGAAACATCTCAGAAAAAAACTCACGTGTGATGTGTTTGAGATCAAAGAAATAACACTGTACAAAAACACTGTAAACACAGAGATGAAACTGTCTTTACCCTGTCAAACTATCAGAGGTTCCTCAGGGTGTGTTTGTGCGCGTGTGTGTGTGTGTGTGTGTGTGTGTGTGTGTGTGTGTGTGTGTGCGTGAGTGCACGGGTTTGACCTACATCATAAAGACGCACAGTCCTTACAATGCGGTGTGTATTCATGTGTTTGGCCACGCCCCCTACATTATGAGGACATGCCGATGTCCTTGTAATTCAAAACGTAAAACAAACATACTAAAAATGTTTTATTGAAAATGTAAAAGTGCAGAGACTTTTTAATGATTCTTGGGGTTAGGGGATAGAATATACAGTTTGTGCACTATAAAATGCATTACATCTATGGTTAGGGTTAGGGACTGTCCCTGTAAACCACCAATACCAACGTGTGTGTGTGTGTCGAGATGCGATAGTGCTGAAGACATTAATGACACACAACATTACCATCCATAATCAAGAGATGTGAACTTCAGCCGAGCCGTTGAGATTCTCATAGAAAGAAAACCTTAAAAAACACAATCTGATTCATTCAGGAAATTTATAACATCATCCGTACCTTCACAGGTTCTTCACTGATTCTTCATCTGTCTGAAGAACATCATAAAACCCACATGATGCTTCTCACCGTATGAAGTGTGTGCATGCATGCGTGTGTATTGACAGATCTGGGTTAATGGCTGGTGGCAGTGAGAATCTCAGGACGTTTGCTGTGACTTCAGCAGCTTTACACACAAACACACACACGTCCATCAATGCGGCCGGATGCATTTTCATCACACACTCAAACATTAATGACTAATGTCGCTGCGACACACAAAAGCAGTTGTGCATTAAAATAAATATTTGAGATTGACCTCACGCTGTAAGACTCCAGAAAACACAAAAACTAGGGAAGATAGTAAAGCCAGCAGCAGCAGACGGTCTGTAAGCTCTTTATGAAGAAATGATGATGGAGCATATGGTGAGCAGCGCAGCAGCGGGCAGACGCTCTGACAGATTAAGATGGAATATATAAGTCAACAGAACCGCGGGACTCGCAACATGACTAAACACATTTCAACAAACCAGATGATTTGTTTAGACTCATTTCATTTTCACTGACTGTCCAAAGAGCAATTCTGTAAAAAGTGCCATGATTTATTAAACATGTATCACAGTAATATCATGGTTTTCATTCAAATACCTTGAAGTATGCAATAAATACCACATTACATAACCATTGTTCAGTACTACAGTATGTGACAGCAGAAGTTAGCTTATAAACATCTAATGAAATGTAGAGCAAACGTTTCCATGAGGTCAACGATCTTCTTCAGCTCACATGGAACGTTTAAAACGACACTCAAACACTCTTCATGAAGAAGAAAAGCTGTGAATCTTCAGATGATACGTTGCCATGGTCACCGACTCCTGGAGAAGCACAGAGCTGCTGTTTCTCAATCACAAGAGCCCATGGCATCTTTCTGTCTTGTCAAATTAATATTTTCTCTTAAAGGGATACTTCACCCAAAAATGAAAATTCTGTCATCAGTTTCTCACCTTCGAGTTGTTCCAAATGTGTATAAATGTCTTTGTTCTGATGAACACAGAGAAAGATATTTGGAAGAATGCTCATAACCAAACAGTTCTCGGACCCCATTGACTCCTATAGTAGAAAAAAATACAATGGTAGTCAAAAGTGCCCCAGAACTGTTTGCTGTCCTACATTCTTCAAAATATCTTCTTTTGTGTTCAACAGAACAAAAACAATGATAAAGTAACTTTTCCTACTATGGGAGTCAATGGGGGTCGAGATCTGTTTGGTCATAAGCATTCTTCCAAATATCTTTCTCTGTGTTCATCAGAACTAAGACATTTAGACACATTTGGAACAACTGGAAGGTTAGGAAATTAGCTTTCCTGTAGCTCAGTGGTTACAACATAGGGTCATGGGTACGATCCCAGGGATTGCACATACTTAGAAACAAATTTATAGTATAATGCAATGTAAGTCACTTTGGATAAAAGCGTCTGCCAAATGCGTAAATGTAAATGTAATGTAAATGTTGCCAGAATTTTCATTTTTGGGTGAAGTATCACTTTCAGAATGATTTTAAAAGCTGCTAGTCCCTGAACTGACATGTTTTTACCTTCAGTTACTCATTTTAAATATGTTAACTACATTGTTTGTACTAGAGATCTGCACGTTCTAAAGATTTCTGCTTAGAACCCTTCTAAACAGAGATGATAACAATGAACGAAAGCTGAAGAATCAGAGTCAAAGGTGAAGAAAAAGAAAAAAGAAACCCTAAACTCTCATCATGTGTGAAACTGCACAAACAACAACACAATGTCATATTTACTTTATTAGCTCACTGAACTACAGACACGTTCAGAAAACAAGATGAAGCTGGCAGGCATTGGATCTGATGGTAAGGAGAAGAGGATGAGCAGGAACTGAAAGACGTGTTGGTTGTTCTGTAGCCGAACTATAACTGAACTGTCAGTGTTATAAAACAGACGTGACTAAAAGAGTTCATGACCCAGGGTCTGATCTCAGATCAGTCATTTGTTAAGTAAAGTTGTGGTCATTGTGCTTCCTCTATTAGAATAAACCACATCCACCTGCGGTCCGATCAGAACACACGCGCGCACACTGAAGGAATATTTCATCTGACATTAAAAATGAACTCCGATTGACTCTATTGATGTGCGTCATTAAAGTCCGAATGAAGTTTCTTCTCCTGTCCATCACAACAACTCCACTCGAGCCGCTCGGTTTCTCATTCAGATCACGTGACCACACGACTAGGGCTGTCACGATTATTAAATAATCCTCTCATCGCGATGGTTTCAGATCATCGCAATTATTGCACGTCTCTATAGAAGACACTAGCGGGGCTGTAGTGCATCTGCATATTACATATTTTAGTGTATATATTGTAACTAAAGCATGGTAATACATGGTAATACCACCACAACACAATAAAAACTAAAGCATATACCATAAAAATAACCTAATCTCAGTGTGAAAAAACAAAATTTCATTAACATAGAAGTAAAATTTTATTGTAGTCTTGTGTGAAAAAAACAGTCTAGAAGCTTTTATATGGCCGATAGCATATTAATGGTGGCTTCAATTCACTCCTGATCAATGTACTTAATTTACACGTATTTGGCGGTTGTATTATTGACAGGTAAAAGCCAAACCTTAAGTATGATGAACCAATATTTTACGATGTATTTCCAAGAAAAAGAACATAGTCTTTATATTCAGAACAATATGGTCGTTTCAAAGCTGAATCAAAAATGTATGAGAATTAAATGTCAAAGCTCTCGCAATGATTTACTAGCCAATTAATCATCATAATCGCAATGATTTACTAGCCAATTAATCGTCAGCCAAATTTCATAATCGTGACAGCCCTATACACGACAGCAACACCTCAGATATCTCACAGAGGCCTGAGAACCTTCTGACGAGAAGAACAACATCTGCTGATACTTTATATTGATCATGATTGAGCTCTCATAAACCTACACGTGCCCTACAGAAACTTTACATTTGTCAGATGTGTGAGGTGCTTGAGAACATCTGTGTTCTGGATGAAACTGGGTTACATCAAGTGTTTGTTTACTCGCTCATAGGGCTCGTTTATGAAACTTCAAATAAATCCCACAATGCTTTGAGACGGCCTCATTAAAACACTTGTTTAGGAGTTATTTACATATTCACGGCCTCAGATTGAAGGATGAGGTGAAACTCCTCATTAATAAAACTCAAGGGTGATATATTTCTCCAGTGATGTTATATAAGTGAGAGAGGAAAGAGAGTTTGACACACACGCACAGTAAAGCGTACGCTCGTGTGTTGATTGAACTGCCGTCGCATGCGCATTCATTCATTTGAGAGAGAGTTTATTCACAAGTCAGCAGGCTGCTGTTCACAAGGGACAAAACATTTTGGACTGAAATGAAACAGAAATGTGAAATTCGTTCAATGTTCAAAACATCCTTTTGTCGACTGAGAAACACAGACAGAGAGACAGAGAGAGAGAGAGAGAGAGAGAGAGAGAGAGAGAGAGAGAGAGAGAGAGAGAGAGAGAGAGAGAGAGAGAGAGAGAGAGAGAGAGAGAGAGAGAGAGAGAGAGAG
>NC_079906.1:23528687-23572222 GCF_024868665.1 Triplophysa rosa
AGAGAGAGAGAGAGAGAGAGAGAGAGAGACAGAGAGAGAGAGGGAGACAGAGAGAGAGAGGGAGAGAGCGAGCGAGCAAAAGAGCAAGAAAGAGTGAGCGAGAGAGAGAGAGAGAAAGAGAGACCTCAGTCAAACTCCCGAAAAACAAAACACAAACTGTCTGCTTCTTAAACTAAACAATCATGTGTATTAAAAATTAAAAATCACACCATTACATTGATTTACTGCTAATTTACATAATTTCACATTCATTTGTACCGATGTACGACTGCTGTCATATATTTCACACTGTCAGGTCCATGTGTGACTTTTGAACAAATATCTGCAGTTAATGTGCTTCCAAAATGATCCGCAGCAAAATAAGCAGACAGTGTGACACAAAACAACGCTTCATTCCTCACACGCTGAACTTCGGCCAAACACAATCAAAGAAAACAAAGATGTGACATCATCACGCTCTAGTGCTTTCCATCACAGCAGCAGACAATGCGACGGGCCGGTGGGAGATCTGCATTCACACAACACAACGTTGAGTTTCAAAAGAAAACTTTGTGTACAGCCTTCTGACTCTACTGAAGAAACATTATTGGACATTTCTGCACTGATGTTCAACCCCAAAACATTCAGGAAAAAACATGTGGAGAAACGGATGATTAATACTGGATTGAAAATGACTGTTGAATTATTCTCTTTATGTCTGATGCTGGCGGTGGATGAGGTTGACGCTGCTTCACCAGCGAGAGATTCCGCTCCTCTGTGACCAAACCCAGAAAAACAACAGGAAAAATCTCTTTGATGAAAACACAGAACAAGAGAGAAACAGAAGTCTAAACTCAAGAAACTCTCTGAGACACTCACAAAGTTCTGCTTTCATTCAGATTCTGTGTTTTATTGATATTGCAGCTCTATTTCCAAATGTCATTATTGAGAAGCTTCATTTATAAATGACGTCTTCATATATTTGTCTGAACTAAAGCTCAGGTCACTTGTGTTTAGTGTCATCAGTCATGTTCAACCGCTCATTGCAGTCGTGTCGATGAACTATGTGATATTTACTTGAGCACACAGACGTCTTATTGTGTTCAAGACCATAAACACTGACATGACCGGTTTCCTAAAACACGAGATCTAATCCACAGCATCATCTCAAACCTCATTATCATTCACAAATCAAACCCGTAGATCCTGACGTCTGCGAGATCTCTTCAGAAACACGTTGAGTAGAACACATGAAACGGATCCAAGCTTTTTAAATAATAAACAACCTGAATTTGACAGGAATAAACAGCTAACTCTTAATAAAGCTATAACTATCAATAGAAATGTGTTCTAACCTATTACAGTACATTACAACCATTAGAATATTTTTCACACACAGCTGAAACCACAATTTATTTTTAATTGTAGAATTTATATCAAGAATGCTTCAGAAAAAAACAGCATATTGAGCAAACATGAAACAATATCCACAATAATAATATAAAATAACGATATTAAAAGCTTTAGGTTTGCTTTCTTAATCTCTATTTGAAGAAAAGTTCAAAGCACAGCAGAGCTTGAGACGTCTGATCTCCATTTTAAAAGCCCACAGATCTCCTCACACACACTTCATATGTGCAACCACAGCGCCACCAACAGAGCCATTGAGGAAGCACAGCAAAACTTATTGTGCAGTAAAACATTGAGATCAATGAAAGTCGAACAGCTTTCTGAGTGCACGTTTACCTCAGCACCGTCTTCTGCTCTGAGCCCCACATCCAGAACGGCGTGTGCTGCTCTGAGTTTGCTCTGAGACGACCGACCCATCTGTAGATTCAGCTGCCAGCCCACCTGATCCAGCTGAACACACACAAACCCTTCTTTACTACTGACATGTCCAGCACACCATAGATGTGAAAGATTCTGATAGGACTCCTATGAAACTCTTAGATGTTAAACCCAAGACACTCAGATTCTGAGATCCTTCATCAATAGAATCTTGTTTAGAACAGACAAGATAAAGCCGTAAGTATGCCTTAGTTGAATTTTATAACCGCGTCTTAGAAGAAATATCTTGAGTGCACCTTGAGACACTGATATATCTCAAGACATGTCAAAGCGTTTTAAGCCTGGTCTGTGAAACCAGGCCCAAGTGCTTCTCAAGTCAGACCAAAACTAACCCAAATCAGTAAATGTAAGAGATGTGTGTGATGTCTGTGCAGTGAAGCAGTGAGTTCTCACCGTTTTAGGAGCAGATATTCTCTGGCGGATCTTCTCCAGCTCATCTGGACCGGCTGCGGCCCAAATCTGACTGAACGCTTCAGCTTTATCACACACGACACTGATGTTCTCCAGCTGCTGTTTGAGGTTTGCTGGTTTCACATTGTGATAGAGGGCCTGGAGAAATGGTTCCACAGTTTAAACCAAACCATGTTTTCTTACCAAACACAGAAATGTTGGACTCGCTGCTAGAATGTTTAAGACTGTAAACTTAAAAATAGTTTGTAAAAGAGAGTTTCATCCACCTGCTCAAAGATGAAGGAGACGGTTTCCAGCACCAGCTTGAGAGATTCTTTCTCCAGAGATAAAGCGCTCTGTAATTTCTCTTCTTCCTCTTCACTGAACGAACGCTCCGCCTACAACACACACACACACACACACACACTCAACTCAACTTTATTTATATAGCGCTTTTTACAATTTTCATTGTTACAAAGCAGCTGTACATGAGACATATTGACTAAGCAAAACAATTAAAGTTATACCTGTAAAAACAAGAAAAAGGTGAAAACACAGAAGAGACATACCCACATACAAAACACTCCACACTAGGGCTGTGCAAAAATATCGATACATGTAACTATCGCAATATTTTTTTTTTCAATAGTGTATCGATAGTGTTACCTCTACTATCGATATATTTTTTTAAATCATGTCATATACATACGGCCAAAAGTAAGTGGAAGTGAGCATGGCGAAAAATATAAGAATGCTTGGAGCTCTCATAGCTGATGTGTGGGTGTGCTTAGGTTTTAAAAATAAGTCATGGAGTGATGAATTATATAAAATAATGCTGTTTGTAGCTTCGCAAGTCATGACACAAGTCACTTGGCTACTGCAGTGCATTAGACAAAAAGTTGATTAAGAAAAGTAACAATGACATTTATTGTGCTTTCACGGATGTGACACCAGCGCATTTACAGCACAGATGAACCAGAGGTTTAATTCTGCCCATGTTCAGTGTTTTAACTGTAATGCACCACAACAGACAAGTGACTTGCGTGAGCCGCCTTATTCCCCTGTGCTACCCACTTGAGGGGCGCAATCCACAGTTTGAGAAACCAAACCTCTGATCTAAAGGTCCATGCATCACACATCATGGCCACTCTTCAGAGGTAAGGGATGTTTTTACACTTATCCTTACAGAAAACCCCCGGTGGTGCACAGCATGTTGTATTTCTAGCTCTACATTTTACATTTTCTTTTTAAAGTATTGCATATATCGCAAATGTGTATCGTATCGTATCGTATCGAAATACATAGCAATATATTGTATTGTGACCCATCTATCGTGATATGTATCGTATCGGGAGGCACTTGCCAATACACAGCCCTACTCCACACACACAATATGCACACGTACTAACACACATAGACACACACACTCACACATGTCTGGTTTATTATCTCCGTGGGGACAGTCCAGAGGCATAATGAGTTGTATACTGTAAAACTGTATATTCTATCCCCTACCCCTAACCTAACATCTAAACCTAAAGATCATAGAACACTTTTTGGATTTTTAAAAAATATTGTTCTGTACAATTTATAAGCTTTTGTGCCCATGAGGACCTCAATTTTGGTCCCCACAGTGTCACGAGTCCCCATGTGTTGGTGTGTATTCAGGTTTAGGTCCCCACCGGGATATACAAACATGAACACACACACACACACACGCACGCGCACACACACACACACACACACGCACGCACGCACGCACGCACGCACACACACAGTGAAAGCACACATTTAAGATAAAGGAGAGAGAAACACAGGTCAAATATTAAACAGACTATAAATTCCTATATGCAATATTAATTAAGTAAAACTTAAAAATTCTAAAGCAGCCAACAACCCCCCCCCCCCCGGCCAGGCAAATAGTGCAAACGGTGGCGAGGAAGAGTCAAGTGCTTGCTGATCTGATCTCATGTGACAGAGACCTTCAGGTGAAGTTTGTGCAGAATTCGAGACAGAAGCCGAGAGAACTTGCTGTTGTCAATGGAGTTGATATAAACCACAGCTTCTTTGATGCTGGAAAATCAAATAAAAACTCATGAACATACAAACAACACGCTTGCACGCACAAAAAGAGGCACTGATCACAGACACACTATACATGTTATGAATAACACTTGGATATCATGTGTGGCTCTCACTAAATCCTTGGTATTTCAAGTCTTACGAAACCTTTACCCTAACCCTAACCTTACTCTAACCATCTAAGCTACATATGAATGTTAAAATCGCCAAAAAAACACTGTTGCGTGATGACGTCAGACTCTAAACACCAAGGATTTAGTGAGAGCCATCATGTGTTGTGTAGTGACAGCAGATCAGCACGTGCGGTCTAGTGAACACATCGACACTCGCAGGCACACGAACAGTTTATCATCATATTGACATGTATGTTGTGCATTCAGTGTGTATGTCACGGCGAATATTCATTTTACCTCTGTGTCTCTGCGATCATTGAACTCATCGTCAGTCAGTTTATTTTTTCAGAAACAGATCCACTTCCTTCCGCTCGGGCACGTGATGCGTGACGTCCGCAAGACGACGCACCAATCGCATTCATTCACATCGATGAAATGCTAAAAGTATCCAAATTTTCGACATTATATTATGTAAGAAGAGTTAGGGGGGGAAGTTATTTATGTCTAGGAGACACTTTTCTTTCCTAAAAAAAAATTAAGCAATATAAACAATCCTTACTAAAGTCACCATAGTAACCATAATCCCGACACCATGCGATGAGTTACTCGGCGGGAAAGGAAGGAACGCCACACGAAGTGTTTTCGGATCAAGAGAAAATTACATTGTTATCACTACTCCATTCGCCAAGTTTATTCAAACACAGATGCCCCTTCAGAGTTCACACATCATCAAAACAACATATGCAACAACAAGACGACACAAATATGTTTTTTTATTTTCATGCTTTTACAACGTTAAATATTAAAATGTTTTGTTCTATATGTAGACAGACCCACTGTCAATATTTCTTGAACGACACGTCAAGTATCTTTCAGAAATCAATTTTTCAGGATGTTGAGAATGTGTTCTAGAATAATATGAATCAGAAAGAGCTTTATTGCCAAGTATGTTTGCACATACAAGGAATTTGTTTTGGTGACAGGAGCATCCAGAACACAGAAACAGCAACAACAGTACACAGAGACCATAACACAATAGAATACAGTACACAATGATTTAAATAAGGGCCAATGGGTATGAAAAAATTAAGAAATACAATACAATAAACATAAGATAAAGATATAGAGAGTGTAAAGCTATGTATGAATGTAAATATGTACAAGTAAAAAATAAGAATAGACTATTGTAGTACAAGGTATATGCTATATACAGCAGAATGAATGAAATATAAATCAGGGTGATTTTCTGAGCCCTTTTCCTCACTCTGGATGTATAGAGTTCTTGGAGGGGGGCAGGGGAGCACCAATGATCTTCTCAGCAGTCCGAACCGTCCTCTGTAGTCTTCTGATGTCTGAACCAAACCAGACAGTGATGGATGTGCAGAGGACAGACTCTATGACAGCTGAGTAAAACTGCTTTAATAGAGTTTGTGGTAGGTTGAACTTCTTCAGCTGATGTAAGAAGTACAACCTCTGCTGGGCTTTTTTAGCAATGGAGCCAATGTGATTGTCCCACTTCAGGTCCTGAGAGATGGTGGTGCCCAGGAACCTGAATGACTCCACTGCTGCCACAGTGCTCTTCATGATGGTGAGCGGGGGGAGTGCAGGGGGGTTTCTCCTGAAGTCCACAGTCGTCTCCACTGTTTTAAGTGTGTTCAGCTCCAAGTTGTTATGACTGCACCAGACAGCCAGCTGCTCAGCCTCCTGACTGTACGCAGACTCATCACCATCCTGGATGAGGCCAATGAGTGTGGTGTCGTCTGCGAACTTCAGAAGTCTGACAGAAGGGTCAGTGGGGAGCAGTGGGGAGAGAACGCACCCCTGGGGGGCGCCAGTGCTGATTGTGCGGGTGCTGGATGTGAGTTTCCCCATTCTCACTAACTGCTGCCTGTCTGTCAGAAAGCTGGTGATCCACTGACAGATAGAGCCAGGAACAGATACCTGGGTTAACTTTGTCTGGAGCAGTGATGAGATGATGGTGTTGAAATCCTGTCCTCACATAGGTCCCTGGTCTATCCAGATGTTTCAGGACAAAATGCAGCCGAATGAAACCTAAAGCCCTTTAATTGTTTATCTCCCACCGGTAAGTCAAAACTTTAACCATAGTCTGTGTTCCTCCCACTCAACTGTTATAAATGTTACTGCTTCCAAATGCATAGAGACTGTGTCTGTCCCCCGAATAATAAAACTAATTAATCATTTAGGCAAAAATCTGATCATGGTTAAACATGAAGACAATGTAATAAACGACCAAAACCAACTCATGAAGTTTGGCCTATTTAATATTAGATCACTAAATTCAAAAGCAGTTATTGTAAATGAAATGATCACAGACAACAGTTTTGATATACTTTGCCTTACCAAAACCTGGCTTAAACCAAATGATTATTATGGTCTAAATGAGTGTACCCCACCAAGCTACTGTTATATGCATGAGCCACGTCCGGTTGGTCGAGGTGTCGCAACAATCTTTAGAGACTTTCTTACTGTAACTCAGAGAACAGAGCATACATTTAAATCATTTGAAGTGCTTGCATTGAACATAATTGTTCCAAACTAAAGTAAAAAACCATTGCTTTCTTTTACATTGGCTACTGTGTGTAGACCCCCTGGTCCCTACACTGATTTTCTGAAAGAGTTCGCGGACTTCTTATCGGAACTGTTGGTTAACGTTGATAAAGTACTAATTGTCGGAGATTTTAATATCCACGTAGATAGTGCTAACGATGCATTAGCAGTGGCGTTTACAGAGCTATTACACTCTTTTGGAGTAACACAACACATCAATGGACCCAATCATCGATTTAATCATACACTAGACTTGATTATATCTCACGGAGCCGATCTAACCAATATAGATATTATACCTCAAAGTGACGATGTCACCGATCACTATCTTATAACATGTACACTGCGCACTGCAGAAATCAGCCGTTTAACTCGTTATCGACAGGGCAGAACAATTACCTCGACTACTAAAGATAGTTTCGCAAAGAGCTTGCCACATCTAACTCCTTTAATAACCTTTCCAATAAATACACTCGCAATGACTGCACTCGCTCGATGACATGACCAGCAAATTGGGCACTATTTTCTCTAATACATTAGAAGCTGTCGCACCTATGAAGTCAAAAAAGATTAAGGAGAAAAACATAGCATCATGGTACAATAGCACCACTCGCGCCCTTAAAAGAGAAACATGGAGTGATTCTGCGGACTAAATTAAAAAGGAATTGCAAACTGCATTTGCAAATGCGTTTTCTATTTGTTCGTGTCAAAATTGTGACATAATTCAAACGCAAAAGCAAAGTCTATTTGCAAATGAATTACCTCGGTCTTACGAGTTACGACCCTGCCGTATTTAAATCACAATATCAATTCCCCTATGCCATTTCACTTCCTCTGGTGTTGTGTATTAAGCCTGCCAAAACTCAAATGAAATCGCAAATCCCTTTGCATTTGCGTTTCCTCTGTCTTGTACAGAAACTGTTGAGTTATGCATATAACTACTGTTCCCAGAAGGAGGGAAACGAGGTACAACACATAACTATGGGATATCGCACTCTTGCGTCATCTACTGAAGACACCTATATACACGCCTTAAAAGGCAAATGACGCATGATGACGTGGGCGGGACTGCCTGCCCACAGCATATAAATACAGTCGCATGTGTCATTCCCTTTGTCCAGCTCTTCGCCAAGCTTACGACTGTGCGGCAGTGGTGTAAAGTATTGGAGTAAATGTACTTAGTTACTTTACTTAAGTATCTTTTTGGCTACTTTGTAGTTGTACTGAGTATTAAAGATATTAGCAACTTTTACTCTCTACTTAACTACATTTTTGAACAAGTATATGTACTCTTTACTCCACTACATTTGTAATGACTAATGCAATTACACATTACATTTTGCATGGCACCTATCTTATAATTAATATTGCCATTTACAGGGCAATGAAGGTACTACAATCTTGTGGATTTTGCTCTAACTTACAAAAACTTGTCAACATGGCTTCTTTATATGAATATGAGTGCAGTATCAGGTAGATGTCAATCGCTGGCGGTTTATACATGGTTAGCCCTTACCCGCTATTTCTACAGTAATATATTGGCAACACTGTTGCCAGCTAGTTACTGTAGGTCACACATCTACAAAAGCTCTTATTTTTAAAACTAACTCTTCCTAAATGTGCTCTAAACATGTTTGCTCAAAATTTGACCATATGGTGGGACTATTGCCATGAAGTGATGTAAACCAGTAAAAAGAATGTATAGTATTTCAATTTTCAAAAGTGCTCTCACACTATATAGACAAAATATTAACCTATAGAATGAGTCGGACACAGAGAAATGAACAATCCACATATGAATCTCAACAATGGTGACAATCAACTGAACAGCTTCATGCTGCAATGCATGCTGGGTACATAGTACAAAACTCATTCATGATTGTTTGTCACCATTGATGAGGTTTGTATGTCAAGTGTCTAACTGTGTCTCAATTGCAAAGAAAGATTTTCTGACAGAGATCTTTCCATTATAACATGTAATCACTTTACCAAACATATCTTAATAAATCTTAAATGCTATATTATTATTATTTAATGATTGAATTCTTTCAGATGTATCTTCAGTTACTAAGCAAACATAAAGTTGCGGTTCCTGTAAAGTCCCTTTCAGTGTTATTGTATAAGTGTACATTTTAAAGCTACAAGAAAGTCAAAGAGTCCAACCAAAGCAAACACTGATCGCCATAATGGTGACTTAAAACACAATTGAACCACTATGAACTAGAGTTAAATCTCAATAAGATCTTACACAGATGACAGAAATAAAGTGAAAGTGGTGTCTGTAATATGTGAAGATGTTATTGATGTTTGTGTTTAATTCTCCTCTGGTGAAATCTTGACAGATTTATTGTGTTCATCTGTTATTTACACTTGTTCATCTAAGACTGTGTGACTTAAGTGCGTTAATAGATTCTTTAATAATGTATCTTCAAACAGCCATTGCAGTAGTTTACTGTAAAACACCTACAGTAACTAGCTGGCAACAGTGTTGCCAATGTATTACTGTAGAAATGGCAGGTAAGGGCTAACAGTGTATGTGAAATGAGGACATGACTGCAGCTGGCCATGAGGCCCAAACCAGCATGTCCAGTGCAAAAAGGCTTTGACTTTTTAATTCTACTTAACATTATTTTATTTATCTGTTATATTGAAGAGACCTTTTTGAAGGACTTTGGTTTACTTATGAGCACTTGAGCTTAAATGAGACTTAGGGTGTTTGTAATGACGTAGGTTATGGTGTCGACCATGATTTGTTGCAATTTTGAGGTGTTCAGTCTTATTATGATTTAAGAAAATAAATGCGATTGCTCACCTCACAAATCAACTGTTTCTAGTTTTTCACTGATGTGTCTCTTAAGTGTTGAGGACTAGTGCTGCTTTGAGCCTACATTCAGTATGAGTAAAATACTCAAGTACTGTTAAAATCAGATACTCAAAGACTTTTACTCAAGTCGTTTTGGAATTGGTGACTTGTAACTTGTAATGGAGTAATTTTCACTGCAAGGTATCTGTACTTTTACTTAAGTATGGTTTTCAGGTACTCTTTACACCTCTGCTGTGCAGCCAAGATGTGTGTACCGTTCCCACTCTGGAAAGTGTTAGTATGATAATAACGTTCCCCATTAGTGGATCACTCGGTCAAACATGACTCGGACTTGTATTCACACCGCAGTCGCACGAACTAAACGTAAAGTGCTTACTGTTTCCTGCATCGCTGCCGGCAGCTTGTTTGTATCAGTGCGCTTCCACTTCGCTCTAATATTAGTGTATTTTATTATCGTTAATTATTATTGTCGTTGCTAACTTATCCTGATATCTCAATAACCCTGTTCCTGTTATTTACTTGGAAGAGTCTAAACCAAAGTGATAGTTAACTTAACGCCGTTAGCATAGCAATAGCTGTTAGCTTGCTTTCTGTTCACACTGTGGAATATCATCTTGCCTCTGGTTTGTCTTGTGTGCTAACTGTTTCTCTTTTTAAGCGAATATACTACGATCCATCGAGCAACCTTGGTAAGTTGGAATTGCACTTCAAATCCGGTGAGTTATGGCTTCTATTCCTATTATTGTTACTTGCACCTCATGTCATATGTTTAGCTTAGCCTTCTCTGTCAGCTGCGAGGGTTTATATGCGATAAATGCAGGGAAATAGTTAGGCTGACAGAGAAGATCTTAGAATTAGAGTCTCGCATCCAATCTTTATCTGAGGATAGTAAGAGTTTAACGACGATAGAAAACACTTTGGATGCGAGCAACATTAGCGCACACAGCTCGGTTCCGGTTGAAAATCCCCCGCAGCTGGGAAACTTCGTGACTGTGAGACGGCGTAGTCGCAGGACAAAACATCACTCGACCGTTCCGATTACAGTCTCGAACAGGTTTGCCCCGCTCAGTGACGCACCGACTGAGAAACCTGCTGAAAGTGCCCTAGTTATCGGTGATTCTATTGTTCGGAACGTTAACATAGAGGCACCAGCCACCATAGTCCAATGTTTACCGGGAGCCAGAGCGCCTGACATCAAGTCAAATTTAAATGTGCTGGCTAAGGCTAATCGTAAATTCAGTAAGATTGTCATTCACGTCGGCACAAATGATGTTCGACTCCGTCAATCGGAGATCACAAAAGATAACATTAAAGAGGTGTGTGAGCTCGCAAGCATGATGTCAGACACTGTAATATTCTCTGGCCCCCTCATGCTTATCGTGGTGATGAGATTTATAGCAGATTATCATCACTAAATGGCTGGTTGTCTGAGTGGTGCCTGCAGAATGATATAGTTTTTATAAATAACTGGAAGAGTTTTGAGGGCAGACCTGACCTGTTGAAACGAGATGGTCTCCATCCCTCCTGGGCTGGGACTTCCATCCTGTCTAGAAATATGGCAAAAAGTCTTAATGCTAATGCTAAAACTTGACTCGCTGGGGCCCAGGTCAGGGAGCAGACAGTATGGCTTAACCAACTGTCTGCTTGCGTCTCACGTCGCAGAATACACAAAATGTACAACATGTAGTAATCCGTTCTCCCAAACATCACAAAATAGAGACTGTGTCTGTCCCCCGGATTAGCAAACATAAAATAATGCGTAAACCTCTTGAAAGTAATTTAATAAACGTTAAACAAACTAAACATGAACAAAATACAGATAATCAACTGTTACGACTCGGATTGCTAAATATTAGATCTCTCTCTAATAAAGCACTTTTTGTTAACGATATGATAACAGATCATAAAATAGACATGCTCTGTTTGACAGAAACATGGCTAAAACCAGATGATTATATTGCTTTAAATGAATCTGTCCCCCAAGATTATTATTATAAACACGAGCCTCGTCTAAAAGGCAGAGGGGGAGGTGTCGCAGCACTTTACAATAACTCTCTTAGCATTTCCCAGAAGTCGAACTCTAAATATAATTCTTTTGAAGTCATGGTTCTTCATGTTTCAACACCTAATACTAAAGATAAAACACTTTTTAAATTGATTCTAGCTATTGTATATAGGCCTCCAGGGCACCACACAGATTTTATTAAAGAATTTGGTGGGTTCTTATCAGAACTAGTACTGGCCGCAGATAGACTCCTTGTCGTTGGTGACTTTAACATCGTAGATAACGTTACAGATGCCTTAGGAATGGCTTTCAAAGACACTCTTAACTCCATGGGCATTAGTCAACATGTGTCAGGACCCACTCACCTTCGTAATCATACTTTAGATTTAATACTGTCTTACGGTATAAATGTGGACGACGTTAAAATCCTTCAGCAGAGTAAGACATTTCGGATCATTATCTGGTATTATGTTTGCTTCACTGGCCTACGGCTGCAAATAAAACTCATTGTTACAAATATGGTAGAACAATAACTTCAACTACCAAAGATGCGTTTCTCGATAATCTGCCCGAATTGTCTCAAATCATGAGAAATAACGTTGAAGATCTTGACATTACCACTGAAAATTTTAATTCCACCTTCTCGGTAACGCTAGACAAAGTTGCTCCACTACGTTTAAAGAAGATTAAAAATGGCAGCCCCACACCGTGGTATAATGAACACACTCAGGCTCTAAAGAAAGCGGCCCGAAAAATGGAGCGCAACTTTAAGAAAACTAAATTAGAGGTATTTCGTACAGCATGGAAGGATAGTATTCGAAAATACAGGAAAGCCCTAATAACTTCTAGATCCGCCTACTTTTCATCACTAATAGAAGAAAACAGCACAACCCTAGGTTTTTATTTAACACGGTGGCTAAATTAACAAAAAATAAATCGTCAGTGACTTCTGATCCTGTATATCAGCATAGCAGTGATGAATTTATGAACTACTTCACATATAAAATCCAAGATATTAGAGAAAAAATTATAACAATGCAATCAGAAGTGAAACCCGCTGAACAAACTAACTACAGCGCCCTTAAGGAGAAAATGCAATTATTTTATACCGTAGATCAAGATGAGCTGTCTAAAATTATTAGATCATCTAAATCAACAACATGCATACTAGACCCTATACCTACAAATCTACTGAAAGAGATGCTCCCAGAAATTATAGATCCTCTTCTTGGTATTATTAACTCATCTCTGACATTAGGACATGTGCCTAAAGCATATAAGGTGGCTGTTATAAGGCCCCTTGTCAAAAAAACCCAACTCGACCCTAGAGAACTAGGGAACTACAGGCCTATATCGAATCTACCTTTCATATCTAAAGTTTTGGAAAAAGTAGTTTCAACTCAATTATGCTCCTTCCTCCAAAGGAATGACATCAATGAAGAATTCCAGTCTGGATTTAGAGCATGTCACAGTACAGAGACTGCTTTGATCAGAGTTACAAATGATCTGCTATTGGCGTCTGACCGAGGTTGTATCTCGTTATTGGTGCTGCTAGACCTTAGTGCTGCATTCGATACCATTGACCACAGCACACTCCTACATAGACTCGAAAATTATGTCGGCATTAAGGGAATAGCTTTGAAATGGTTTAAATCTTATTTAATCCGACCGTTTTCAATTTGTAGCAATAAACAATGAGGTGTCACGCAAATCGCAAGTCCAGTACGGTGTACCACAGGGCTCAGTCTTAGGGCCTCTGCTCTTCGCATTATACATGCTACCTCTAGGAGATATAATAAAGCGACACGGAGTTAGCTTTCACTGTTATGCTGATGATACTCAACTTTATATTTCCTCGAAGCCTCATGAAACACAGCAGTTCCATCGAATAATGGAATGCATAGTCGATATAAAAAACTGGATGAGTAACAACTTTTTATTACTGAACTCGGACAAAACGGAAGTGTTACTTATTGGACCGAAAACTGCTATACGTAACAACCAAGAATACTGCTTAACTATTGACGGATGTTCCATAAAACCTCGTCGTCAGCAAAGAATCTTGGCGTTCTATTCGATAGTAATCTGTCATTTGAGAGCCACGTCGCCAACACCTGTAAAATTGCGTTTTTCCATTTTAAGAATATATCTAAACTACGTCATATGCTGTCAATGTCAGATGCAGAGAAGTTAATTCATGCATTCATGACATCAAGACTAGACTACTGTAATGCACTGTTAGGTGGTTGCCCTGCAGGCTTATTACAAAAACTCCAATTGGTCCAAAACGCGGCAGCTCGAGTTCTTACACGTACAAAAAAGTATGAACATATTAGCCCGGTTCTGTCAACCTTGCACTGGTTACCTATAAAGCATCGCGTTAACTTTAAAATCTTGCTTATTACCTATAAAGCCTTACATGGTTTAGCTCCTCAGTACTTGAATGAACTCCTTTTGTATTACAGTCCTTCACGTGCATTACGCTCTCAGGCGTCCTGTCAGTTGGTAATACCTAGAATTTCAAAATCAAGTGCAGGTGGTAGATCCTTTTCCTATCTAGCGCCTAAACTTTGGAATAGTCTTCCCTGCACTGTCCGGGAGGCAGAACACACTCTGTCAGTTTAAATCTAGACTAAAGACGCATCTTTTTAATCTTGCATACACTACTCTTCCATAATATAAATCTTCAGAGGGTTTAGGCTGCATTAGTTAGATCAACCGGAACCAAAAACACAACTGATGTACTTGTTGCATCAAAGAGTACAGAACAGTACTCTACTCTCAGCCAGTCTTGTCTCATTGTTCCAAGGTTACCACAGCGAGCAGGATGCAGTTCATGGCCTGACCTGATGGTAGAGCGGAGAATGGGAAGTGGGGACCTGACAAGAGCTGAGATGATAGAGCTGGATAAAGAAGGACGCGGTCTCTTGACATGTCTTCACCACAAAATTTCAAATGCTATTAGATTATTAATGATAATCTTAAACTATAATTTATTTTATTATTAAGTTTATTTATTTTATTTAGCCTTGTTGTGCAAGTTCTCTGGAGCTTGTGCAGAGGCAGCAGCTTTTGCCAGAGGGGAACTGGAATCCCCTGGTTGGGCCTGGGTTCTCCTGAGGTTTTTTTTCTCGATTAGAGTTTTGGGTTCCTCGCCACCGTTTGCATACTGTTTTTGCACTATCTGCCTGACCGGGGGGGCTGCTTTAGAATTTTAAAGTTTTACTTAATTAATATTGCATATAGGAATTTATAATCTGTTATATTTGACCTGTGCTTCTCTCTCCTTTATCCTAAATGTGTGCTCTCACTGAGCGTGTGTGTGTGTGCGTACTTGTCTGTGTACGTGTGTGTGTGTGTGTGTGGTGTGTGTGTGTGCGTGCGCATCCGTGTGTGTGTGTGTGTCTCTATGTCTATGTGTGTTAGTACGTGTGCATATTGTGTGTGTGGAGTGTTTTGTATGTGGGTATGTCTGTCTTCTGTGTTTTCAACCTTTTCTTGTTTCTGCAGGTACAACTTTAATTATTTTGCTTATAGTCAATATGTCTCATGTACAGCTGCTTTGTAACAATGAAAATTGTAAAAGCGCTATATAAATAAAGTTGAGTAAGGTACCAGCACCGTCACTTAACCCATGCATCTCACGGAAGTGACGGCCCCTGGCCTGAAAATCCTGCGGTGAGCACAGACCGAGCCACTGTCGTTGCCGTGACATCTAGTCAGTAAAACCGAACAAACATGTGCAGTGACGCCCAACTAGCTGCCGCGTAAATGTCCTCTACAGGGACTCCTCTAAACAGTGCCCACGATGTTGCCATGCCCCTTGTTGAGTGCGCACGTACCCCCATAGGCAGGTCCAAACCCCTGCTCTTGTATGCAAGAGATATTGCCTCCACGATCCATTGTGAAAAGCACTGTTAGGACAGCGGCTTCCCCCGAACTGGATTGGCAAAACATACAAACAGCTGATCTGAGGAACTGCATCTGCTCCACATACCTATGCAGAGCCCGAACCGGACACAAAGCACGTAGTTTCTCGTCCTCCCCGGAGTCTGCAGAAACGGTTGAAAGGGCGGGCAGCTCAAAGGGGAGTGTGTTATATGCCCCCGACAAGACTTTATGTGTATAAGCTGCGTTTGGGTGCAGCGCCACCTTCGACCCATCCAGAGCAAACTGCATACAAAAGGGATGCACTGACAATGCGTGCAGATCGCCCACCCAATTCGCCGATGCCAGCGCCAGCAGCAGTGCCGTTTTATATGACAGCATTCTTAGATCCAAAGAATCCAAGGGTTCAAAAGGGGGTCCACACACAGCCTCCAGAACTGAGACCAGGTCCCATGACGGCACCATTGATTTTACAACGGGCCTCAGACGCCGTGCCCCTTTCAGGAACCGAACAGCGAGTGGGTGTGTGCTCGGGGTAGCACCGTCTATGCCCTCATGACAGGCCGAGATTGCCGCCAAATAAACTTTTATAGGGGAATGGGAGCGACCCTGTTCCAATAATTCCTGCAGGAACGTCAAAACCCCCGCAATCAGGCACTGATGCGGCGATAACGCTCTTTGCCCACACCAATTTTCAAACATGCGCCATTTCAGCGCATAAAGTCCCCTTGTCGATGGCGCTCTAGCACTCTGAATCGTTTCCACCACATTGGTAGGGAACCCCGCTGCCATCAGGTTCTCCCTTTCAGCGGGTAAGCCCACAGAGACCAAAACTCCGGACAAGGATGCAGAATCTGCCCCCCTGCTTGTGATAGTAGGTTGTAGGAGTGGGGAAGACGCCACGGTGCCTCTGACAACAACTCCATGATGCCCATGAACCATGTCCGTGCCGGCCAACGAGGTGCCACTAGAATTAGTGACAAACCCTCCTGACGTACTCGATCTAGAGTAGGTTGTATCATGTCCCTGTTATACGCGGGAATGCGTATAACAGGGTACGGGGTCATACATGCGACAGCACGTCCACCCCCAGAGGGGCGCTCCTGTCTGTGATCGAGAAGAACAGTGGACAGTGTGTGTTCTCCGCAGATGCAAAGAGATCCACCTCGGCTTTGCCGAACCGATCCCAGATCTGCGCCACCACTTGCGGATGTAAGCGCCACTCCCTGACCTGCGGGCCACCTCTGGACAGAATATCCGCCGCACCATTCAAACGGCCCGGGACGTAAACCGCTCTGAGCGACGCAACATGTTCGCTGCTCCAAAACAGGAGCTTTCGTGCCATCTGCAACAGGGGCAGAGAGTGAGTCCCCCTTGTCTGTTTATATATGACACTACTGTCTTGTTGTCCGTCCTGACTAACACATGTTTGTCCCACAGATGCCAGGTGTTTCAAGTGTTTCAGCGCCAGACAAACAGCCTGCAGCTCCAGAAAATGTATGTGACGCTGTCTTAGCGCTGCTGACCATTCCCCTCTCACAGAGCTCTGCTGGCACAGAGCTCCCCATCCCTGCAGCGACGCATCTGTCGATACCACAATACGTGACGTCACCCTGCCCAGGGGAACTCCCTCCGATAAAAAAAATGGGTTTCCCCAGGGAACAAGAGTCTGAACACACAAAGGCGTGATCGTCACCTGTGTGTGCAGATGCTGTGCCGTGTTTAATCTCGTGCTCAGTACCCATCTCTGGAAGGCACGCATAAAGAGGAGACCCAACCGGACTGCCACTATCATTGAGGCCATGAGTCCCAGCAGTCTCAATATTAAATGAAAACGGACCCGTTTTCCCAGCTGAAACTGAGCCAGGCAGCTGCGAAAAACCTCGACCCTTCGCACTGACAGCATAGCTGTGTTCTGTACAGAATCTATCTGAACCGAGATATTTTATCTGCTGCTTTGGGACCAGGGAGCTCTTTTCGAGATTTATTAGAAACCCCAGAGCCCGCAAATGGGAAAACAAGTGCTTGTGTCTGTAACACTGCTTGCTCTCTGTTGTCTGAGGCCAGGAGCAGGTCGTCCAAATAGCCGAACACTCTCATGCCCTGGCGCCGTAACGGTGCCAGTGCTGCCTCCATGCATTTCGTTAAAATGCATGGTGCTAGGGACAGCCCAAACGGTAGGACCTGAAATTCGTACATGGCCTCCTCGAAGGAGAACCTCAGAAACTTCCTGTGCCCCGGGTGAATTGAGATGTGGAAGTATGCATCGGTTAGATCCACTGATGTTAACCAGTCTCGGGGACGCAAGGAACACAGAAGATGCCGTACCGTAAGCATCTTGAATCTGATTTGTCTGAGATGTTTGTTCATTCGTCTCAGGTCTAGGATAGGCTGTAAACCCCCGCTCTTTTTTGGAAGGAGGAAGTAACGGCTGTAAAAACCCGTCTTCCATGTTCCCCCGCGGAACCATTTGAATTGCTCCCTTCTGGGGGAGAGCACAGATTTCCCCTCTCAGCACAGGCGAATATCTTTCTGGGACTAATGTTGCAATTACCCCGCCGAAGCAGGGGGGGCGCGAAAGAAACTGTAGTCGATAACCCCACTGGATCGAGCGAAGCACCCATGGTGCTGGGGCGCATGCGCGCCATTGTTCTAGGCAGACAGCGAGGATCCCCGTCATTATTCGGGGAATCTCCGCATCCACTTGCCCGTGATGCTGTGTATGAGACATCGATGCACCTTTTACCTCCGTCGACACGTGGCCTGACTGCGAGGTTAGTATTTCTAAAACATTCTGATTCTGCTGACAAAGCAAGACATGAGGCATTGTATGCTGAACACAAAACTTTATTTTCTTGTTTTTGACACATAAACTCAAAACTGAACCCTTCCTTTCGTAGGGTCTTGTCTGCGCCAAGAGAGGAACCCGGCTGCCTCGAGACCGATATTCCTCTCTCAACTGCTGGTCCGCTTTTCGCTGGGGGCGGGCCTCGTCTTCCAGGACCGGCCTGCTGTCTGGGCTGTGCACACATTCTCTGCGTTCCCCAAGCATCGGGTCTCGGCGCTGCCACTGGAGCCGGTCTTTTGGCCGGTGGCGGCCGGTAGACTGACCTGAGGCCCGTGTTGGCAGTCAACGGCCCCGGGGCATTAAACCTCCGCGGCATCGAGCCTCTCAGGGACTCCGTCTGCTTTTTGGAATCCTCAAACCGTGCTTGGAACGCGCCTAGACCTTCTCTGAAGAGCCCAGACGAGGAGATCGGTGCGCTGAGGAAAGCACTCCAATCCCGCTCGGGCAGGTTAGCCAGGGTCAGCCAGAGATGACGTTGTGCCACCACCGTACTGGCCATAGCATGGCCCAATGACCCCAGAACCCCACGGGTCGCACGAAGGATATAATCCGCTGTGGAACGTACTTCCCCCATGAGCGCATCACACGGCATTCCTGCCGACATGGCCTCGCTCAGCTCTCCCAGGCAGATGGCTTGATATGTCTGTAGCAAGGACATAGAGCTCAGAGCTCTGGCCGTACGTGCTTGCTCGCTGTAAACCCTGCCGAGTTTTTTAAAAGAGAAACGGCAAGGGCCTGTCGGAAGAGTGGGAGTGCTTGTTATACCCGTGTTTCTGGAGGGCGTGTTTCAAGGAATGCTCCATTGGAGGGGCTGAGATTAGTCCTGCTGCCTCCGCCCCTTCGAGCTCCGTGAACTTAGTCGCACCCGGCACCGGTGGAGGGGGCGACGTGGGCTTCGACCATGAAGACGTGAGCTCCGCAAGACAGTCTGGGTATAGCGGCAGATAGGTTCTCACCACCGTTTGCATAGGGGCCAAATAGTACCCCCCAAAGCGTGAGTCCTTCTGTACCGGGGGCGGAACAGGCCAGTCCACTGACAACTTTTCCGCTGCTCTCCGGAAAAGATCAATGAAGGAATCCTCCCCTGTGTCAACTCCACCAGTCTCTACTGAGGCCGACGGAGAATCCTGCATTTGTCCCGCCTGTAGCGTGTCATCGTAGAAATCCTCGCCCGCATCTAACGTGACAGAGTCATCCTCTTGATAGACAAACTCAGGAATATTCATAGGGACGCCCGTGTCCTCCACCCCAGGTCCCCGCGACCTCTGCAAGGACGGCCAAGGCTGCCTCTGGGTTGGTTTCCGTGGACAGAAGCGGACCATGCCTCGCTGCTGCCCCGCTATGCTGTTTATTCATACAAAGTGAACATGTTTTGTTATGGTTTACAACACGTATAATCATGATGCAAAATACGGTGTGGGAATATTTTTCAGATAAAAGTATGATTTAAATATCAATATAATCAATAAGTGTTTTCTTTCATTAAATCATTAAGCTGTGTGATTTTGTCATGTGCTTGCTATCTTACTCAGTAAAATAGTTACTGTGGCAAATGGGGGTTGGAGCCATAAATTATCTAGATCAACACACACACACACACAAAGAGTGTTTTTCACATAAAATGTTATGAATCAATCCACTGCATATGTTTTAAGTATAATCATGAGTTGTGATGTGTTTTAATGAATCATAGGATTAAGAAACAACGCTACATAATTAAAAGTATTAGATGATTAAGTGTTTTCTTTTTACTAAAAGAATGTTAAGAATGTTGGTATGTTGTCCGGCCACAGGAAACTGTTTCTAGGAGACCACTCCCCAAAAGAAACTGTCCTGGAGAACATTCCTCAGGACTGGCGATTGACCACAGGATATACGTTTTGAAATGTTATTTTACAGGAACTAAGAAAAAGGACTTCACGGTGATTGGTGGAAAGGGAGCAAAAAGCAGAGGAGGAGTCAGAAGATAGAGAGCGACGTCACATACTTTATAAATATGGGTGTATTTGAATATTTTGGGTTGTTGGCTTTTTGGAGAGAGTGGTGATTTACTGGCAACCCAAAGCTTTGTTACTCCTTTTTACATCTGATAATAAACTTCTAATCGATTTTGAAGAACGTCTCAGTACAAATTTTTGAACATGCAGGACTGCCTTTAAAGTCCAACAACGGTCACAGTGTTTTCAATAAATGTCATGTCCTCGCTTTGACTTCGGAGTACTGTGAAAACGAATACCATAAACAAACATGTGTAGAGGAATGTTGCAGAAGGTGATGATTATTCATCCTGCACCGAAGTTTCACATGCTAAGTGATGCCGCTCTGTGCCCAGAGTTCCAGCGTGAGTTATTTCCAAACAAACAAAAAACTGAAAACTGCACTGTTTTCAACGCCGATTGTGAGTGCAGTTGTAACATTACTCTTCATGTGTTTAGCTGTATCACATGTATCTACTTAAGTTCCAGTCGACGGTGAATGATGTCACTTCCCAATACAAACACGCCCCGTTGAATAAGCCCATCCCCGCCATTGATTGACAGGTTTCTGTACAAGTCAGAGGAAACGCAAATGCAAAGAGATTTGCGATTTCATTTGAGTTTTGGCAGGCTTAATACGCGACACCAGAGGAAGTGAAATGGCATATGGGCAATTGATATTGCGATTTAAATATGGCAGGGTCGTAACTCGTAAAACAGAGGTAATTCATTTGCAAATAAACTTTGCTTTTCCTTTTGAAATTTGGCAGACATTGTACGTTCGCGTAAATACATTGAATTTGTCACAATTTTGCACGAACATAGAAACGTTTGAAGCGTGCAATACCTTTATTAGTCCGCAAATCATCCATAGAAAACGTACAACTGAGCGCAAATGGAAACAAACTCCAATCAGAGGTCTTTAACTATTGCGAAAGAGAGTGCAACTATATAAACACTAGCAGCAACGCTGAGACCTCGTAACCTAAACTACAAACATCCAAGGTTTATAGTACAGGAAATTCAAATAAACAGACTTCACCTGACCTGGGCCGTTTCAATTAAGGAGGTTGTCAACAACCGATTAAGAATTAACTCTGAGTAACTCAGAGTCGCAACATATTTTCGGTTCAGAAAGGTTCAATTAGTTCAATCCACGCTGAGAAGACTAGAGATTAGCCGTACCATATTTAAAAAGCCTCATCAGAGCAGAAGATCAGCACGATGTCACCATTTAGGCAACGACTACAGGGCCGCACTACACAACAACAGAGTTAAAAAATTCAATCCATGGAAACGGTACCGAGCAAAGACAATCACTTGTCAGAGTGACAGTTTAAGCAGAGCACTGTTGACCCGACTTGCATAAAACGATTTGACACATAGATAGACATCGCCTCGACACAAAAAAGACAAACTCAAGCACCTTATGAAAGTTCAATTTACAATCCCCATCACTTGATTACCGAGACTTGAACAAATACAACAATTAAAACAAAATAAATTATACTAGCAAACAATTAAAATTACAATGAAAAATAAATGGAAACAACAGAAATAATAAAAAAATCGTATGTTCTCACTCGCCATGAGTGCTCTAGTTACGCAAGTAAGACGTCATGGTGTATAGGACACCTGTAGGGCGTCAGACTCTCGTGCAAAGTTAGACTGATCGCCGGTTCGAATCCTGCTCTGAACAGATTTCACTTGGAATGGCTGCATGTCAAATTTACTTGTTTATTACCTTTATCGCTTCATTTCTGCATGTATGTCTGTATTTATTCATTTCTTTATTCATGCACTTTATTTATGTGTAAGGATGGATGAGATATATTTTGATACATCTAATTCACTGTAAAGAAAAACGGTACAGTTTTAATAAAAATGCACAGGGAAATGACAAAATTCCACTCGGTGCTCTCCTGAAATCAAAGTACATTCCAATGAATTAATGCAGCCTCTTCATGAATCCTCTATAAAAGCACATATGACATACAGTATAAGTCACTGAGATGGTCTCTGTGTAATCAAAATGTGTGCCATGAATGACTGTATTAATGAATGAATGGATGAGTTACACCACTTGCGCTTTAAAAGGGGGAGGAGATCGAAATAAACTCTGGGTTTACCAAAGAAAACCTGCTCCCGACCAGGTTAGGTTCACAGAGTAAGTTACTATGGTTACTGACTCTGAGTATAAGATACCTCTCCTTTAGAAACGGGCTTGAGTTACCCCGCTTTCTCAGGTTTGACATACCTCACATTCTGAAACGGAAAACCCAGAGTTTCCCTCATTTCAGGGTTAATATACTCAGAGTTTTCACTAAACCTCCTTTCTGAAACGGGCCCCTGGTTATTCCGCCGCACCTTGGTAGCAATGAATTCATGAATTTTTTTACCAATAAAATCGAAAACATACGAGACAATATAGTAAAAACTCAACATCCAAGTCTGTCCTATGAATTAGTACCAACTATCGCCCCAAAAGAAAGGCTACAGTGTTTTTCACCTATAAAACAGTAAGATTTAATTAAACTTATTGCAACATTTAAGCCTACAACTTGCTTATTAGACCCCATACAAACTAAATTATTAAAAGAGTTATTACCCGTTGCAATTGAGCCCATTTATTGTCAACTCGTCAATTAATCTAGGCCATGTCCCAGGACCCTTTAAGCTGGCCATCATTAAGCCTCTTATCAAGAAACCAAACTTAGACCCCAATGAACTAGGAAACTATAGACCGATTTCAAATCTCGTAGAGCTTTCTCATACGTAGCACCTAAACTCTGGAATGGCCTTCCTGATACTATTCCAGGGTCAGACACACTCTCCCAATTTAAATCTAGATTAAAGACACATCTTTTCAGCCAAACATTCACTTAATGCAAAATATGCTAAATAAACCACCGGGAGACTGCATTTATTAGATATTATTTACTAGAATAATCTTGATTGTTCTTGAAACACCATGCACTGTGCTGAGAGAGAGAGAGAGAGCGAGCGAGAGCGAGCGAGAGAGAGAGAGAGAGAGAGAGAGAGCGAGAGCGAGAGCGAGAAAGTTCATGCTGTGTGTGTTAGATGCACATTTCAATATTTTGTCGCACTTAGTGTTTAAACAGATTTTATAGGTCACACATAAAAAACAACAACAGTGTTGCAAGAAAAAATAATCAGCCACTTTATTTTGTTGCAAAATAAGAAATACATGCAGCAATTAAAACGAAAACAAAACTAATTGCTTAAGAAAAGAGAAGACAAATCATATATAAAATACTCTGAATACATACAGTATAAGACCAGCTATATAATTTAGACATATACAGCATCATTTAGATTTTCCATAATGGAATGTTTGTTAGGAGTGACACACACACACACTGCAGCAAAGTCAATAAATACTTAATATCTCTGTTGATATTACACACGCACGCTCTCACGCACACACACACACACACACACACACAATCTCCCAACACTGCAGCATAGGAGAGTCCATAAATACTTCATAGGTGTGTGTGTGTGTGTGTGTGCGTGTGTGTGTGTGTGAGAGAGAGAGATGTAAACACAGTTCATTCACTCTAGTGCACTACTTAAACGACGGCAGGTTTGGCACTTTGATGCTGATGTCCCCGATGTTGATGTTCTTGGGCATCTCTGGAAGATTCATGTTCTTCACAGCTGACACGGCACGTGCTGGAGCCCCCGCGATACCAGCCTGTGCGCACACACACACACACACACACACACACACACACACACACACACACACACACACACACACACACACACANAAAAAAGCAGTTTTCAGTGCAAAAAGCATATTTCTGAAAGTTTGCTTGAGCTCAAAAAGTGCTTTTGACTGATGAACTGTATTCTCTTGCAAAACACACTTTGTCACGTTCCTCTGATGCCTTTTGTAAGAAAAAGCACACACACACACACACACACACACACAATTAAACACAGATTATGTCCTGAACACACACACACAATCAAACGACACAATCACAGTCAATCAATCACACTGGACATTAAACATGATGCACAGACAAACAAAGAAACAGACGTGATTTCAGAGCTCTGCACATGCTCACTTCACATTTCAGCTGAAGTAAAATATCGAGAGAAAATCTCTAATCGAACAATAATGACATGAACTGATGTAGCAGCAAGCAAAAACTACAAAAGCCACAGAATGAATAAAGAGAGAAGTAAACTTAAGATGAAATCAGTTCAGAGGATGAATCAAAAGCCGTCCGATGTTTGTGTTCACTGTGCACACATATACAAATACAACACTGAGCTAAAAACAAATCAAATCACTCACTTGTGAAGTTCTTTTTTACTGCATCCCTCAGTAATAATAATAATAATAATAATAATAATAATAATGTGATGCTGAAACTACACACTTCATCCAAACATCAGGGGTCTCATTTATAACCGTTGCGTACGCACAAAACATGCCCCGAAAGAGGTGTACGCCACTTCCCACGCAAAAGATGGGATTTATAAAAACAAACTTAACGGAAAAATGTGCGCACCTGCACGCAAACTCTGACCCATGCGTACGGACATTTTAGAGACAGAGCAGTTTGGCAACACCGATGGTGAGTTAGTGAACTCAAGTTAGATTGCAAAAGGTAAGTGTGATAAAAATGATTATAAGCATTAATCCCTCACACACATTTAATGTGACCTTAAATATCCTCATTATCATGAAGATTAAATCTGCAGTTATTTGCGCTTGTATTGGGTGATACTTGTTTCATGCAGCTCTTGTAAAATCAAACTCAAATCTTAAATAAAAATTCAATCTAAATATTTAATCAGCGCTGTCTCACCATCACACTATGAGCGCATGAGGAGGAGATGATCTGACTGAATAGAATATAGGACAGCATCAAATAACTCTAACTATAACTAAATATATTTTCCTTACTGTGCATAATCATCGAATGTCAAAGTCTGGAAATACAGCCATTAAACTCTCACACAATCGTTCTCTAAATGTCCTCGTTATCGGTTCTAACTAAATTCATAACAAAACCGGAATGAAGAAACATTCGTCTTTAAGTCCAGTCTTCAAATTTGATCTCAGGTGAAGGACACCACTAATTAATGATGTGATTTTAATGAGGTGTTAATGATCAGTCTAAATGCTGTAAACATATAAATGCTGCAGAGACCTTCTTTGGCTTTAATATAATTATAATAATAACCATTATTAATATGGAAATCTCAGTGAATCTCATTGGTGGACATTTGTGATTTCGTTACGGAGATAAAGGATGGAATCGGGGGTTTTACACAAGTTTTTGTTATTTTTCTATGGCATCTGATAGCGGTTGAACCCGGAAACGGTATACGTCCATAATGGTGCGTGACGTCAGGCTTAACAAGCGGATTGGATGCCAGGCTTATTAATATACGAATAAGCATTCATGAGGTGCTTTGCATTGACTATTTATGGGTAAAAATGGGCGTGTACAGGGCGGGAAATGAGGCTGATTCACGACGCACACTTGCAGGTAATCTGTGATTTATAAAGGGAAATTTGATTGCATGTGTGCGTGCGCAAGGTTTTATAAATCTCAATTTTTGTTTGCGTACGCCCTTTTCAGCATTCTGGCGTAAGTTCACTTTTAGTAAGGATCCTACGCACAGTTTTATAAATGAGGCCCAAGGTCAGTGCCACTGATATCAATCTCATCCATTAACATTTACTTTTAACTTCAGAAGTGCGTTTAGTATCCATACTAGTTTGTGTGCTAGTCCCCAGATGTCTGTGCTGTACGTCATGTTGACTTGTACTGATGCACACAAACTTCAGCATCAGTACATGTCATACAGCACATGTGTGTTTCATGATTTAAAAAAAATAAAAACACAAATTAAGATTTGTCAAATGAAGTCATAAGCGGCAGTAAAGACTGCAGAAATCATGCATGCCAGTCGGTCTTTACAATTCATCCATTGTCAGCTGTAGAAATGCATCATGGGACAGTGCTCAGACAAACACTGAACAGCCAAAACAACAGGAAAGATCAGGACAGTGTACTTACCAAATATAAGCGCTCATTCTCCATGAATAATATATCAGTGAGCTACACTACTGACGTCTGCCATCATGTGCTACACGTCTACTGTCTCATTTCTGTACAGATATTCAGCTCTAGTCTAACCTGTGATCCTGAGGACAAACATTCCCAAAACATTCAAAGAACAGAACCGCATCAAACCACATCAACATGTGTAGAGTCAGTGATGATAAGAGAATTCATGAAATAAAATCATACATTTAATTCCATTCATTGACCTTTTTTACGCTGATAATACCAGACTCTAGATATTTGAGGACAGTCTGATCAGATCTTTATTTTCAGCTGCTCTTATAATTTGTATGTTTTATGGAATATTGTTATGGGATGATGATGATTAGGAATGTTGGTCCTGAGGCAGCGTGCCACACGTATGGCAGGTGGAATTCAGCAGTACCTGTGTCTACCTGTCCTGTCTGGGAGACTGAAAGATAAACGTCTGCAGAAAGAGAAACATAAACTAGAGACAGTGAGGAGAAGAGAGAAAGACAGAGAGTTACAACAGCACACAAGAGCAGTCAGAGATTTCATCCGTCAGAACCACACAATTCAGCTGTCAATCAAATATTCAGAGAGAACCCTCATTTGTGCCGCGTCCCCAACGTTTCTGTTTAACACCACGGGTATAAAAACATGATCAAATGAATATTTCACAAGAGACAATATTTTGCATTCTGACATGACGGATCTCAGCCTTTCACTGATAGTGTGAGTTATAAAATGTCTAAGTTTTGCTTAAACTGCTCTCATATGACTGTGTGTGAATAAAACCTGCAGGACAACATTATAAACATCATCAAGATTCAGTCAGTTTTCAGCTTCAAACATGCTCTCTGGAGATATGAAGCCTCATTCCAATGAAAGCAGTGAAAATGATTTGGTTTCTTGTACTGACAGAAAGAGAGTTTGATCTTTGGTTTCATCACAGAAGAGCAGCCAGAGCAGACAGCATCACAGAGGGCCATTCTGAGACATGCGCTTCACACACACACACACACACACACACACACACACACACACGTCCGGCTCACCTCTGATTTCTCCATCTTGTTTTGGGCCTCCACCTGTGTGATGATTTCACTCATGTTGGTTTCTAGAACCATCCCACCCATCACCATCTCTGCCAGGATATTGTGAACCTGCCGTCACACACAGAAATGGCTCTTTATTTATCAAAACATTCAATGTGCGTGTGCGTGTTTGTGTGGGTTTACCTTATCCATGTGAAAAATCAGGTCCAGTTCACACACATTCTCGAAGCATTTGTCAAGCGTTTCCACAAACACCTGCAGACACGCACACACAGATGAGTGAAAGCCACACACACACAGTGATGTTTCATGAGGACATCAGCAGCACCTGAATCAGATCCAGAATGCCCAGCTCGCTCTCCGATGAATCCACACAGAACACAAAGTACAACGTGGCATAGTGTCTGTAGATCAGTTTGTTTTCCGATCCACCGATTAAGCTGAACACACAAACCGCAATGAGCAATGACAACAAACATTACACGTCATTAAACATCTGAGAAATGTTTCATTGTCTGAGCATCTTACAGCCCGCCTTCCAGAAAATTACAAATGTTCTCATCTCTTTTGGACACCAGATGAAATGTTTCTCTGATTATTTGCTGCTCCGTGTCTTCAGTCTGTTAAACAAATAACACAGTTCATGGTATATAGTTAATAAATAAAAATATCTGTAATTATTAAAGTTCTTCAGGCATTTAAATGTCAAGATAAACAGCTGTGAAAGAAACATTTTATTTTTGTTGCTCTTGCAGCTCCCAATCTGACCAGCTGATGGAGATCTTTCACTCTTCACATCATTGCCACGCTGGCAAACGCCTCAACAACATTCTTTACCAGCTCGTACAGAAACAAAGCTCATTTCTTTAGTGTCAGTCAGACATTCTGTTTAGAAGTGATTTGGGTTCTTTAAAGGACATGCAAGTTGAGAGAGAATTAATTTAACCTAACACAAACTTAAAAAATGCTTTTTTTGTATCTAAATAGTTTAATGTTAACACAGAAAAAACTCTGTCTCTGGCCCTCACAAGAACTGTTTCACTAACACATAAATCCAGCTCACAAGAACTGTTTTATTCTCTGCATGCTTCTTCGTTCCGACACACAATTTCCTGTCAAAATAAAAACCTTTTCAGCAGAACTTCACTATTAAGGGCTCGGCATAGTCCAGGCGAATTGCGCTTTCGTTGTGCGTTTTGGGGTAAAACGAAGCTCGAAAACGTTGAGAGACGGTATAGTGTTTTCGAACAATCCAACATCCCTTTATTTCTGGAGGCGGGGTTTACATGACGTATCCAAATAGCATCTGCGCACGTGGCCACACAAACAATACACCCACCTATTACGTAATGGCCATGCACCAATGGTGGCTCGAGGGTGTTTACCGGCCAACACAAACTTTCCCGGAGAGTTCAGTTTGGTTTGCTGCTGCGAACTAGTGAAACGAATTGTCGTTTGGACCAGATTTTGTTCGAAATCAGGTCACAGATGGTCGTTTTTCGATTTCGAATGTAGTATGCAGAGCCCTTTAGTCTCTACATTGGTTGCAAAAGTTAAATAGATCATTACTCTTTTTACATAACGATCAAGACTAAAAACTTTAAATAGAGAATGTGAAGCTGACGTCACGCCCTATGTTGCGCAGCCATCTTGGGAGGATAATACTCCACTGCTATTATAGTTTTGATATGTACCATTACTTTGTTTTGTTTGATATATGGAGAAATTGACAGTGAAAGAACCAGAGGCTTTTCCTGAACGACTCTGCGTAATGCTATTGCAGTTTTTAACACAGCAAGACTGACCTACCGTAGTTATAATTCCTAATCAAAGAAAAACTAAACACTGCATTGTATTGAATGCACTAGCAGCGATCCTCCCAAGATGGCGCAACATTCAACGCGGCGTGACGTCGATTAACAAGCTCTATATGATCAAATACAATCGAAATTTACAGGAAGGAGACTGTAGTGCATGCACGCATGCTGATAGGCTGCTTTAACTGTACAGATGCACAGTTTCACAACACTGCATTTGTTTACAAATATGACAAACTATTCTGTCATCATGCATTGTGTCCATCTCATTGTGTAGATGTTGTTCACAATGTGATGACAGAAATAAAATAAAACAAGAGCTGCTGGTGAAAACTGATCGTGTAACTCTAGAGCTCGTGACAATGTCACGCGATCTTCTCACTCTTTAATATTTCAAAGTCACTGTGTGTTTGTCGACAAACTGCGACCATCGGAAATCCTCCAGGACATTTTCCACACATGACGAATAATGTGCTTAAAAAACAATCATCATCATTATAGTGCATTATAATCAATAATGTCCCAATAAGAAAACGTCATTTATCTATGATAGATCCGTATAAAGCAACTCTACGTGCTAACGCGTGTAATGAGACACGCGCATGTTACTGATGAATGCTAGTAGTAACTTAATAAAAACTATAAGCATGTTATTATAAGCATATCATGTACTCACGTAATGCTCGTAGAATTTAGACAGTCGTGGTTTGCCATGGTTGTTAAATATCAGAATGGCTTTTATCATGTTCTCGAAGGATCGTATCCAGCTGCAGCTGAAGATGTAGATTGACAAATCTTCCAATAATCGATAAGTAATAGTTACAGGAATAAGACACTCACGCGCACAGCTGAGCGGAAAAGTGCGTCCCGGAAACTAACAACTGTTCAGCGTGACGCAGTGAGCATTTCAAATTAAAAGTCACAAGTCTAATTCAGGGAAATGTTTTGAATGAATTTCTTTTTTTCTAAAAGAAAATATGAATGGGAAAAGAGCATGGCTATTACCTTACACATTTTGTATATCCAACAATGTTAAAGAACTTAAAGAATTTTGCATATAGGTCTACCCCACTAATGGAATTTTATCTAAATTTGGTAATGTTCATTTGAACTGTAATGTCTGTAAACTTAGTTCTGAGTCAATTGATTATCCTTTCTTCAAATGTTCCCTTGTCAAGCCATTTTGGTCTGAATTGTCAAAATTCGCTGTTTAAAATTTTGGATTAGACTTTGATTTAACAATATGTGATGTAATGTGTTATTTCTCCCATTGTAATCATAATCTGGAATGTCTAGGGAATTTTATTTGCAAAATATTTTATTAATCAATGCAAATGTTCTTTAATAATTCTTAAACTAAAAAGAAAAAAAAGATGTATATTATGTGACTCTAAATACTTTATAGACATTTAAAAAATAAACAGTCAAAAAGTGTCAAGATTGTTTAATTTAATGACATAATTCATTTCAGTTATGCACATTTACTACTCTCTGTTTATGTGTCCCATAAGTAATTCATTACATTAAGTTTAATTTTACAGAAAGGGTATTTTTGTTTATGCTTTTAATTCAAGTACAAATAAAATACAATGAGCCGGAATGCATGTGGCCCGACCCCAGATAACCCCCTCCACCACCAGCCGAGAGTGATGCTGTGACGGCACAGAGGTGAGTTAGGTTAGATGGATTACATGATCATGGATTTATTATAGTAAAAGCGTAGTTACCGTGGTTTTTAGCAGACCATACCATGGTTAAACTACGGTTACTAAGGCGAGACCATAGTAAAACAATTGTTACCGTAGTTTAAAAGACGTTTGCTATGACGTCATGTGCGCAGAATAGGCTTGTTCGAGATGGCCAAATTCTGCGCGGAATCGATCACCGGTGATCAGGGCAAGATGCATGCCGGTTAGAAATGTGTCCGAGTTACGTCCTATGGCGTTATTTTAATGACAAATGTTGCGAGCGCATTATTACAAGGCGAGAGCGCATTCTTGTAATACGAGCGCGGGAATCTCCGCTCGCACGCCGATTTCCTTTGCTCATGCACAAAACTGGACGCGCGCTTTCAATTATACGCTGCTCTCTTATGAATCTTCTCTCCTCTCGCTCAGTGAGCGTGTGCGCACTCAAAATGTGAAGAAAATCTATAAAAAAAACAAACAAACAGAAAAACACTTAAGGTAAAACACAGTGCATGGTGTTTGTAGAACAAGCAAGGTAGTTCTAATTAAACTATGTTAACGGAATTTACCGAACCTTAATCTAATAACATAATATTTTATTTTATTAATTTATTACCTATCATAAAGGTAACATAAATAGGTAAGAGAACAAGAGTTAGAAGAGTAATTTATTCGTAACAGAAAACAGTATTTACCTATAATGCAGTTTTGCACAAGTCAGAAACTCCACCCAAACTGAAACTGAGATATCATCCCATATAAATTAAATTATATGAGAGAATGCGGCGTCATACGTCTAAATGCAGATTAAAGGTTGGACATTACTTTAATCAAAATAATCATTACAAAAATAAAAAAATATGCTTGATTGCTTAGCAACCTTAAACTGTATTATTTATCTGCCCCATGCCGTGGAGGAGCGCGTTCTCCGCGGCCTCAACAGACTGAAAACGGACGTTCACCCAAGCATTTAGATATGATTGATTTTACTCGACAAAGCATATGAAACAAAGATAAATAATGACCATGACTCACTCGAGTATGCATGTTCTCCATTTTACATTTTGCACTGAATTAAATTACATTTTAGCATTAACGGAAATGTCCGTAAAATAAAATAAAATGTACTGGTAATTTTCTGCCAGTACTTTATCTGTTTTAACAGGATTTTTTTACAGTGTATGTAATTACGTTTAATTAGGCCTACTATTCGGAGCAATGGGATCAGTAGCCTTAACCACCATCTTCGTGCAAACCAACCTTTTAAAATAGTTTTGCCTGTAGCTTGTAAGTAGCATGCCCGCATCCCGACTCATTTTGCCATGTTCTCTCCAGGCTAGGCTGCATGAGTGGGTTGCCGGGCCTGAATCCCGCACTTATTTCTATGTGCTGAATAACATTTTTTTCCATTTCAAAAGGAAACATGGCTGTTTATTGTAAGTTTCTTTGCAGTTCCACGCACGATAGCGTCAGTCTCTTCACGGAGGTAAATGGCAAGGCATTTGGCATTGACTTGGGCTGTGTTATATTTTAGTTAATAAGTTCATGCTTGTTACATTACAATCATTGCGCAACATTATTGCGTCTCCTTATAGTCAATCAATTTTTGTAATATGGAAACTAAAATCACATGGGCTACTGATAAGAGACATGCATACTAAAAGGCCCCTGTAAGTCGCTTTGGATAAAAGTGTCTGCTAAATGCGTAAATGTAAAATCTATTACTGTTCGTTCGTCCTGTTTATAGCACGAAAGTCCACTGATGTGTGAGTTCAGCAGCAAAAATCAATTGCAGATACGGTTTATAAAAAGATCTCTCATTCCAGATTTTCTTTTCATACTGAACACGCATTAAGTACTGAAATATAAATCTAAAAACGACCAAGCCATACAGATAAACAGAACAAGACCAACAACCTAGAAATTGACTGATGGTTCGAGCGGGTCTCGATCCGGCGTTTGATGTTGTCTGCGATTGCGAATCAATCACGCTAACCAGCAGACTACAACTCACAGTGGTCAGACTCTGTTTAAAGGGAATGCAGTTTACTTTTGACTCCGGCTGACTTCGACTGTGCGCTCTTCCGTGTTTTTGCACGCCGGGAGATTTGAAGCCTCCATTCTACTTCGGCGTCTGAAAGACAGGACACACTCAGAACTTTGCTCGTTTTATTAAGCGCTTTTTCGTCTCATCGATCAAAGGTAGGTTTTTTCACAACCTCCGCTTGTGTTTAGCGATACGCGTGTGTTGATTTTAACACCAGAGTCGTTTTTGTGTCAAAAACTCCGGTAAGCACCCAATGATATATTGTTTGTTCCCAAACTTCTCAATAAAACACATCGCTGGGTCATTTGCACGCTAACGTATGAATGAACATGACCATAATTCATGTTTAAGGTTGTACATTTCAGTTGTTTTGTAATGTTTTTTTATGTTTACGTTTAGATTCGTGTGTTGTTTACTGAGGGAGTTATTGGACGTTTAAGTTACCTTTTTTTGCAACCTTAAATAAAAACAAAGGTTTTCCTTATTATAACCCTTAAGCATGTTTTTTTTTATATATATATATATATTTGTAAAAGGGTAAGCAACCTTATTTTCTTCGTGTATTTATAACTATTGGCAAAACCACGGTTTTACTACAGTATCAATGGTTTCACTATGTTTTTAAAAAAATGGTTTTACTACAGTAAACATTTTTTTGTTTTAACTGCAATAAAACCATGGTTAATTTTCGTAAGGGACATCATTGGTTGTAAGTTTTTAATGTTTACTAATGAATTTGAAAGAATGAATAGTTTTTTTCTGAAATGTAAAATATTGGAATGCTTATTAGAACACAAAAGTTCACAACACTATTTGTACTGCATATATGAAAACCCATGTGATTGTCATCTTTTACAGTTAAACTTAAGAATGCAAATGTAAATCTTTAAATTTTAAAAACTGCCCTTCATGTCTCACAGGTCATCATGCAGAAAAAGGTCATTTTTTTCCCCTGGAAGGGTCACGTTCCGTAAGGGACTGCTGGGATATCTTCTGCAGGATCCAACTGACCAGGCCAGGGCGATAAAATACAACCCATCTTTGCACGACAAGTCTGCACCAATTAAGGAGGAGCTTGTAAGACAAAATGCTCTGAATGTGGTCCGTCAAAGAGGAGGTGATGCATCAGACCAAAAAGAAGATTTTGGAGAGTACATCCTGCAGTTTGGAAAATACAAGGGGAAGTCCTTCCGGTGGCTCCTTGAAAATGATGTGGGGTACACCATCTACCTGATAAAGAACCTTCAGCAGGAAGAGGCTACGATGACTGAGCGGCACAGCAAGAGCAGCCTGGTCTCTTTTGTTAAGTACACCCACAGCTTTGAGGAAATCCAGTCTCTTTTAAGCTATGTGTGTAAAACTCCAGCTGCACCTGCGGCCTCATCGGAGGACGACCAGCTGCTTGATTTCAGCGCTCGTGCCAAGAGTACGTGGAGGGAGATTTGTGACAGCAGAGCTGATGGTTACGCTTCCTTTATAATGGGGGCAAAATGTGTCTGAGGGACACGGATGTATAAACTGCAACAATACCCGTTGAAGCAGCAGCAGTGTGCCCGTCCGCGTGTGCCTGCCTCAAGTGCCACATCTGAGCCCACAGGTCATTTGCCCTTCAGAAGAGAATCTTTACAATTATGTCAATAAGTATATGTACCTTATTCTTTGTATAAGCACAGTTACATTTGAAAAAAATCCAAGTGCAGCATAAAAGCAACCTTTAACTCTTCTTTGTCAACCATACAGAGATGGATGAAGATGCTGAGCTGGAGAGTGCAATGCTGAACATCACCCCCTCTAAGCTACTGGTGCAATGTAAGTGTTTTTTTTCTTAAATGACACCTTGTATTAAATGAATTGATGTATTTAATAAATGTTCCATATTTTTTTACTTTTTGTTAGCGCCAGCACAATCTTCACCAGTATTCTCAGCTCCTGACGTGATACACTCCATGGAAACAGCAACATGTTTTTTAAACATTTTAGCTTCAGCACTGTCGTATTGATGAATTATGATATGAAATGTTGTCCAAAACTGAATATGAATTATTTTTGTCTTAATGTGTCAGTGTGTTGGCTGTGTGTCACTAACAAATCTTTCTGCCTTCCTTTTTACAATGCGTCTCTTCAGCAGAGAGCAGTATCTCTCGAGCGTGCAGGACACTTTCTTTTGAGGAATGTAACAAAGATGGTAAGAATGTTTTGCACTACATATATATGTGTTGAATCATTTATGTTTGGAATTGTGAATTATTTTTTTAAATATTAATTTTATACACTTCAGAGACCTCATCTCATCCCCTAGGGTCCCACACAAAGCTGAGGCATCGTAAGTTTGTAGTTTATTTGTTTGTTTTGTTTTACTTTGTTAAGAACAGCTTTAATTATTGTTTTTGTGCTTTCAGAACCATGTTCCTCTGCTCCTGCTTCTTCAGTGTGCAGCCCACCACCTTTGCGACAGACAGCGCAAAATAAGAGAGTCTTTTGTGGCTAGAATTACCATATTTAATATCGGTGGCTATACTTTATTCGTTTCTTCTCATTTTCAATCACACCCAGACACACAACTCTTCCTAGAGCTCCTGCTCCACAGCTTCCTGGATACGATCATGACATACATCAGTGGAAGTGTTCTCATCAACAGAGGATCTGGATGAAGACAGAGCTGGAATCCATGGGTCTGTGGCCAGGCTCTCCTCCTGTGAGCAACCCCATGAAGACAGTGTCACTGTGGCGTTTACCTCCTCAGCCTGAGCTGATAGACACAGTCTCTGATCTGCCTAAGGTCTTTTCCATTTACAGAGAGCATGGTATGGAGAAGGAGATGACATGGAAAGAGTTTCAAAAGTCTCAATTTTACAACATGGAAAGACAGAGATGGGTTTCAGAAAAAAGTAAATGATAAATTTCCCCATGTAAATATATTTTGCTTGTGTTTGTTCTGTCTGTTAAAGTGTTGAGAAAACAATAAAAACTACTAAGAAACACTGATTTATCTTGTACTCTGTTTTTTATATTTATAAATATATAAATAAATAGCAAATATATTCAATCTGACGTAACATGTATTATAAATGTAATAATTACATACGTTTCATTGTACAATTGTTTCTTACCTTTGTAGTGCTATTACACGTGTATTGTAATTAGAGTTTAGATACAAATACTATTCATAAATGTATGCACATTTGGTGCCATTTACCTTATTATTTTACCTATGTTTAATAAGTTAAGTCATTTACATTTAGTCATTAAGTACATTTTACAAAAAAATCCTAAAGGATAATAACATAGTGATGAAAACGATAACAAAAAACGTTCTACACTGACATTAAGACTATTTTGTCAAAACATACAAATTTACATTGCAATTACCTGTTTATTGTTACAAAGTAATGTTGATAATGTTAAATGTAAATAAACATTTAGTGGTGTTAAACAGTTGATAAATAAAATGTTCATTTTATTAATATATTCTATATGTTTATCAACATTTTCATTAAACACAACTTCATTTTAAAACATTTTAATACTAATGCATTGTCATTATTTCTACATTTTATGCTTAAATGTCATAAATAACGCACAAATTAATGTAAAACAATGTTTCAGAGTGGCTAACAGTAGGATTCGAACCCACGTCCAAGCGAACATAAAAAAAGATGTGAAAAGCTCTGATTGGCTGTGACATCATCAGCAATCTTTAGCAGGCGGCTGAAATGCTTCAATTTGATTGGCTGGCATTGTATTACAGCTATTCGCAACTGGCCCGCTTATACCAGGAGTGATTTCTGGTTCTGAAATTAGCTAATACAATATTTGGCCGATTGCTTTTTTGCTTTTCATGTAGGCAATACGCGCTATATGTAATAAGCAGGATACATTACAATGGGATTGGTTGGCCTTTATACAATTGCTGACCACGTTGTGTAACTTTACATTTCCAAAGAGAAGAAGTCGCTTCTTCGGAAAGCAAGCAATGGTTTGTTTAATGTTAGCATAGGTAACACTGCGCACATAATAAAATCCTGTAAAATGATCAGTGGTAAATTGCTCTGGTCTGGCTCAGTTCATCAGTGATTGGGTGAGAACAGTTCAAATTTACTGGCTGCGGAAATCAGCGGGAGGGGCTCATTATACAACACACAAAACGCCGTAAATAACGCGCGCTCTGTGCAACCAAAACGGTGTTTTTTACGCCGTCATATGGCAAGACAGCGGCGCAAAAGGCGGCGCTTTTCAAGCGCCTTAGAACGCCGTTAAATACGGCGTTATGGACGACTTTTCACACGTTTTTTACGGCGTTTGGAATCGCGACGCCGTATTTTGCGGCGCAAATACTGTTTAGAAACGCCGTCAAAAACGGCGTTCGGATATAAACGCGTTTAATCTATGGCGTAATTCTGACACCATCGGCTTGCCATACATCTCAAACAAGCCTAATGTGTCACGAACCGCCACGCGATGGCGCGAGAGCTCAAGCGAGGCAAAGCGAACACACACGAACTTTGAGTGAACGAAACATCACTCGCGCCGCATTATATATTACTTTGAAAATATTTTCTTTTTAAGATTGTTTGTGCATTTGTTCATTGTTGCTTGTATGTCCCTCATCTAAAGAATCTGCAGAATTGTATTAGAACTTATATTAAATCGTAGACGTTCGTAAAGAAAGTAAAAGTTTGTTTTTTATAAATGTTCTAATAATATTGTCTATTATACTCTTCCTCACAAAAAAATAATCATCTAATTAATAATTATAAAGCGCGACTTGTTGTTTTTATTCAATTATTCTTTTCGCTATGCTTTTCAATATGCATTACACTCTATTGGACAAAATGCGATTAAATCTTGCTGCTCTTTTCTACAGACAGTGAAATGTGAATGAACCACATACTATATGGAGACAGAACAGTCTCAATAATAATACATTTACAAAACACAATTCATAAATTCACAGCACAATTCACATTCACAAAATCAGATTCGTAAATTCAAAACACAATTCATAAATTCACAAACATTTTCCCCAAATGCTCACACAAATATATCTCGCAGAAATAAATTCAGAATGTTTTCACAAATATGTATATATCATGTTCTTGAATTACTTTCCAATAAACATTTGTGAATGTTGTTACATGTATTTATGGATTGGTGAATCTGCATTTGCAAATCGTCAGATGTGTGTGGATTGCTTTGAATTTGTGTGTGGTATTTTTGAGACTGTCCTGGCACGCTGAGATTCAAGCGTAACTTTTTTTTAAGGATGGCCTGTTCAGCCAATCGCGTTGAGCTTTTGATCCACCAATCAAAACGCTCCTTACTGAAGTGACTCGAGAAGCTCGACGCTGCACAGTTCTGTGCAGTGTGCCTGCATCGGTTCAAAAACAGAGAGCGACGCAAGAGCACACTCAACAAGTAAGTAAAGTTTACTTTTTATACCTGATGCCACTCTATATCTCGTAAAATATTCATAAAGCTTGTTTTTGTTACTGAGCTGGCGGTGTTGAATTGAAGGTGAACATGTTTGAACTGGCGTTTGTAAGAAGACTGTTGCAGTTACCAGAGCCTTTAAATTTCAGTCGCCACAAACTTTGCTCTTGCGGTTCACGTAATAAAACATTTAAACAGATGTTGACACGTATGCCTGAGCGATAAAATAAGAGTAATTTTAAATATTGTAGTTGGGGCTCGGGGGCGTTGGATCCTCTGCTGTTATATTTTAAATGCTGGCAATGTTTTACCTCTTCAGGATGTCATCGCGATTCGCAAGACAAAGCATATTTAAAGCTTTGATATGTTAATGAAAGAAGGGAAATGGCGTGGAATATGACTTGTGGTGATAGATAGTTTCAAATATTGAATTTCAGCACCAAAGCACATTTATTTCAGTATTTTTCGACCACATTTGTTGCTGAAATGACTGCATTTCTTGTCTTTTTAACATATTAGTTGATCTCTCACATCCAGTAGTAGTCAGCTTTAGTTAATGTGTATTGGTAGATAATAGCTACTTAGATTTATATGTTCTAACTGCAGTTAACTATACTAACAATAAACTTAGATACATTGATGAATTTAAACTGTGCCACACAACTTAAACCTCTGACACATTGTTCTCTCTCCTTAATAGGAGCTGATAGAAAAGTCTAAGCAAGAGATTTTCCTGTAGTCATGCAGTCTCAAGTTTCAGTTGTGGTGGGTGTTGTTATTATTTATTTAATACAGGCAAATAATACAACAAACACTACACATGTACAGTAGGACCGATTATTATTTCGTTATTGTTATTATTAAGCAGGTAGTCTGTTACAGAGACTGAAATGACATAAGCTTTTTTTTTTTTTACTCTTAAATGTGGCTTGTTAACGGGTGTATGTCTTTGTTTTCAGCAGGATGGCTAATGAGTGGAGTGATGAATTTTCTGGTAGAGTGATGCAGTTTCTCAGTGGGGTCGTTGGACTGGTGGAGTTGCTGGAGCTGGTGGGGTGGTTTGATGATTAGCCTGTAAGATAGAATTGAATTGAATATTGTCTGAAATTAGTTATAAATTCATTGTCAAGTGCCAAAGTGCTATCACATACAAGGCCACACATTTTCACTAATTTTTAAAGCAGATATTAATATGATGTAAAGCACTTGAGGCACTTGATATAATATGGACAGTTTTATATCATAAATTCATACATTAATAATAATGCAAAGACAAGAGACCAGACAAACAAGTCAAACAGATACATACCCATGGAACATATTTCAACTTCACTATGTCACAAATATTTTATGTTTAACTACATTGCTACATTTGCTTGACAGTTGGTTACTTACTAAATTAACTTGACTTTTTAGGTAACTGTTGCTGTACTGGAGACATTTAGTTTTTACTATCATCACTGGCATAAAATTAAAAGGATGCAATGGCTATTTTCATGTTTATGCCTTTTCTGGTCTCCTTTTTCTACCTGTAAGAGGTTTAATGAGTGTGACGACTTTCCATTCAAGGAAAGGCTCATCTACTACCTGGATATATTAACAAATGAAATGTTTGTTGCCTTATTTATTTTGCAATTACTGCCAAATGTATTTATTGTTGCTTGCATCCACTGATATTTACTTGTTTTGCATGTTTATGTGGATGTCTTATATGTAAGCATTAGTATATAATTACGACTATGTTATGTATTCTATGTTACGTTCTCTCTTAAACTAAACCCATTCCTTTCACTGAAAGCTGTTTATTCAAAATGTCACTACTCACTATTGCTTTTCTGAAGAAATAAAGTCTGTAAACACTGCACCACTGGTTTGTGCGTGTGCTATGTGGGGGTCTGAGTGAAAGATGCATGCTTTGCAGAATCAGATCCAGAAACAACGTCGCAAAACAACATTAGACAATGTGTTGTTATAAAGATTTTCTGTTCGTTTTAAAACTATGGCGAAACAAAGTAGACGTGACAGGTTGTCATAGTCTAAACGGCCGGAACGTTCATATTATAACTATAACTATATTTGCGTCCACACCAGCGGACGACAACGATAACATTGTGTTTATTTTAGGCCTGCGTGCTGCAGTGTTCCCAGTCAGTAAAATGAATGAAGATGACCTGCTGCTGCTGCTTTCGTTTTCGTTCCCGAACGTCTTTTCTCCAAAATATGACAGCAACAGCTGGATGATCGCTCTGACACTTCTCTTCCAGGGAGGCAAAAATGCAAAATATGTGTTTGGTTCGTCATGTCAAAATATGTGTTCGTCGCGTGAACTACGTGCAATCACGTATCATGTCAAAATACGTGCCTGCTTTAGATGCGTCCAGAGGGTTTATTATAAAAGAGGTGCTCGCGTTTGCTAGATACTCGCTTAGTCTCGTGTGTAATTATAGTTAAGTGTTAAGAGAGTGTCTTACGAGTATGCTGTGAATGCGAGCGTCTCTTGAGACGCGACTAAAACATATTTTTGACATTACGAGCCACACAAATGACGGGCTACATACATGGTTTGATGAGCTTCGCATTCGTGCCTCCCCGGAAGAGAAGTCACGGACCGTCACTGAAAGCATATATTTTGCCAGCTTTCTCAGATTTATGTATCAGTGCATTTAATGTGTTAATATTTAGAATTGGCTGCAAATACTGTAGCTTCAGGGGTTTGCTCAAACAGACTGTCAAAGTGTGGCGACTGAAATTTAAAGGCTCTGGTAACTGCAACAGTCTTCTTACAAACACCAGTTCAAACATGTTTACCTTCAATTCAACACCGCCAGCTCAGTAACAAAAACAAGCTTTATGAATATTTTATGAGATATAGAGTGGCATCAGGTATAAAAAGTAAACTTTACTTACTTGTTGAGTGTGCTCTTGCGTCCCTCTCTGTTTTTGAACCGATGCAGGCACACTGCACAGAACTGTGCAGCGTCGAGCTTCTCGAGTCACTTCAGTAAGGAGCGTTTTGATTGGTGGATCAAAAGCTCAACGCGATTGGCTGAACAGGCCATCCTTAAAAAAAAGTTACGCTTGAATCTCAGCGTGCCAGGACAGTCTCAAAAATACCACACACAAATTCAAAGCAATCCACACACGTGTGACGATTTGCAAATGCAGATTCACCAATCCATAAATACATGTAACAACATTCACAAATGTTTACTGGAAAGTAATTCAAGAACATGATATATACATATTTGTGAAAACATTCTGAATTTATTTCTGCGAGATATATTTGTGTGAGCATTTGGGGGAAATGTTTGTGAATTTATGAATTGTGTTTTGAATTTACGAATCTGATTTTGTGAATGTGAATTGTGCTGTGAATTTATGAATTGTTTTGAATTTATGAATCTGATTTTGTGAATGTGAATTGTGCTGTGAATTTATGAATTGTGTTTTGAATTTATGAATCTGATTTTGTGAATGTGAAATTGTGCTGTGAATTTATGAATTGTGTTTTGAATTTATGAATCTGATTTTGTGAATGTGAAATTGTGCTGTGAATTTATGAATTGTGTTTTGTAAATGTATTATTATTGAGACTGTTCTGTCTCCATATACTATGACATGTTATCACTCCCTTACCGTCACCAGCACCACCCCTCCACCTTCCCCGTGGTAAATCCAATCTGTAGTGGCGGGGGGGGGGCTGAGTAGAAAAGAGAAATAAATGACCAAAAATAATGTTCGAGACCATCTTGTGTTTGCTTAAATGGTATTGTCCTATTGAGCGTAACCCGCTGCATGTCTTAATGTGTTTGTGATATGGTTTGTTTTAAATGTGAGTGTATGGCTCGAGCTCGCAGTGGTACAGTCCATTAAAGTTCTGCGCTGAATGTATAAAAGGTTGAAGTCGCTCAGTGAGACAGACTGAAACATTAGCGCAACAACAGGAGATGGAGCAAACCGAAGTCATCAAACCAGAAACTTTGGATGATTTGATAAAAACTCTCCACAAGATTTTTGAAAGTGACTGCATCAATGTGGAGGAGGTGCAGAGCATCATGGAAGCCTATGAAAGTAACCCACACGAATGGATGAAATTCGCCAAATTCGACCCGTACAGGTATATTTAATTATGCATTTATTTAGGATTGCTTATTTTCTAAGTTGAATGAAAGTACACAAGTATGTTTACAGACATCAGGGTTATTTTGCTCAGTTGTATGTTGTAAACGCAAACAGTGTGTGTTGATTGATACTTATGTGGCGAACACGCATTACATTTGAACAGTTTTCTTATCAGTATAATGTAGAAAAGCAGATGATCATTGAAATGTTGATTTGTGAAGCACACGCGATGTGAAGATGTTTTCGCAGAAAACGCTCACGGGAGTTTTTTTCCTCCGCTGATGTTGTGCGGGACTCGATGGGCGGAGCTTCGCCTAGAGGGCGGGTCTGAATCGATCGCATTGAGACCAATCAGAGCTCAGCTCTGGACGCACACCCGCTGCGCGTTCCAAATAAAATATCATTGGCGATAAACACAGACGAGCATCATATTCCCGGTACATCCAGTTCTTTTCTGGACCCTTCCACAGATGTAATGATTACTCATTGTGTCCTAAACAGTTTCGGTTTCGCACCGAATTCTCTTCGTTAAGAAAGTTAAATTGAAATGGAGATGTGGAATTTGAATGATTAAGTAAATAGTGTGAGCAGCGAAGTTGCATTCACAAGCAACACTGATCTAATATCAATATAATAAAACCAAAGTTGACTGACAGTATGTATTTGGTCGAGTGCTGAACAATATAAATTTGAAATAATATTTTGTGTGTGTGTGTGTGTGTGTGTGTGTGTGTGTGTGTGTGTGTGTGTGTGTGTGTGTGTGTGCGTGTGTGTG